>NC_056737.1:836928228-837095728 GCF_019279795.1 Protopterus annectens
AATAGTCTAACCTTTTGTAAGTGGAACATAACAAATAAGAGGGTTATGGCAAATAATATTAGGGAAAGGGTGGCTTACACAAGAATTAAAATTAAGATAGACATGGTAAACTTCTAACCCTTTTTGTTAAGTGGACATAATATAACTGCAAAGGGGGGAGACAGGAGTGAGGAATTTAATAAGAGAGGCTCAGCTAGGTAATAGATGTTGAGAAATAAGGGGGAGGTAGATAGGTAGTGGGGGTAATTGAAATAGAAGTGTGGTACCACAGGGGCATAACACAAACCTTACGGAGATAAAGTTACTTACTTTTTGTTTTGAGCTGCAGTGAGAGGGAGTGCCTTTAATTTTGAGCTGCAGTGAGAGGGAGTGCTTTTAATTTTGAGCTGCAGTGAGAGGGAGTGCCTTTAATTTTGAGCTGCAGTGAGAGGGAGTGCCTTTAATTTTGAGCTGCAGTGAGAGGGAGTGCCTTTAATTTCGTTATGAATGTGGAATCGGGTTGTATCATATAGCTGAAATTTTCAAGAAATGTCAAAAGTATAGGCATAAAACGGAAGAAAAGGAACTTGCAGATGCTTGGAGGAAAGGCAGAATGGCTGCAATTTACTTTTTTGAGAGATGACAGGAAACATACAAGTAGATGTCATATAATTTTGCTGGATGCGTCTGCAGAAACTGAGGGAGGGAGAGAGAAGCAGTGCACATATTACAGACATTCTCCAAACACTCTATAGTACAAGTAGCATGGATGGTAGAAGGTGGAGGGAAAATAAGGTGAAGATGGAACCCAAGTAAGTGGAGATTATCTGAGCATGTGAGATGGTAGAGTATGGTATGGCATTGTAGGTGGTAAGAGAGTACGGGAGACATTTTTAGGAATAAACGAGTGGGATGGAGTAAAAGTACCATGGAGAGGAAGCATTTTGAATGAATCAGAGAATGGACTAGGTTAAGAAAGGACAACATAAAAGTAGGAAAAATGGTTTGTGGTGATAGCAGGAGGATGTTAAAGAGGATGTAGGCAAGGTGCATCAGTTAAGGAATCTGAATATATAGATCATAGACTGAAGCAGGGGTGGAGAGGCAGAGTGATGTAGTAGGGAAAGCATGCATAAATTTAAGGTATTTGCATGGAAGGCTCAGGGAGACTATACTGAAAATTAAAGATGTACAGGGCAACCTGAGATGTAGAAGTGAGATGAGAGAAATATTTGGGTCTTTTTATACTGAATTGTATGGTAGAAGAAAGAGGAACAGTAGGATACTTAGGTAATGAAGGGGTCCAATCAATGGCTGGGGACCTAAAGGAGTTAAACAAAATACTGGGAGTTGAGAACTAGCAAGCAGCTATTAGGCACACAAAGGGAGAAAAAGCAGGGTGAATCAGACAGTTTTCCAACTAACCTCCATAAAACAGTAGGCCTAAGGATGACCAGTGAAACAGCTGCTGTATTTGATAGCATAACAGAGGAAAGGGCATTACTAGATTCTATGACTCAGTATATATCAGTGAATTTTGAAAAAGAAAAGATCCAGAGGGCCCTGCAAACTTTTGCATTATTTCCCTCTAACCCTGATGCCAAAGCACTAGTGACGGTTACAAGTGCTCCCTATATGGTAATACATAGGGATCAGATTGGATTTATAAAGGAAAGGTCATTATAGGATCATTGGAAAGAGCCCATTACATTTTGTATTGCAGAAAGAAAAGAATACTGGAGAGAAGGCATGAGTGGTATAACTGAATACTCAAGCATTCAATGCAGTTGGGGCATGTTAATGCAGACAACTGAGCAGACTGGAGGGAAGGGAAGATTTCTTAGTATGGCGAGTGTGTTCTCTCAGGAGCCACCTACAAGCATAGCTGTGAACGAAGAATGTCAGTCTGTCTGGCAGAGATACCACCTCGTCAGTTATTTTTATTTTAGAGATAGAAATGTTGGCTCTAAGAAGAAGAGAAGGTTTAAAGGTTACAAGGAAAGCAGGAAGAATGAACAGTATTACTTTGCAGATTATTATGTGTTACTATTAGAGGATGGAGCAACCCTGTTACTTAAGTAATGGAAATTTTCAAAAGTCTTGGATTAGAAAAAGGGTTGCATTTTCACCAGGAAAAGGTCTTTATACAACACTGCCTACCCAATTAAAAGTAGGAGGGATACAAAATTCCAGCTTTGGGGTACATATTTGGGGATTAATGTATACCAACAGCTGAAAAAATTAAGGACAAAAATGGGGCTGACATAGGGGAGAATATAAAATATATGTTGGAAAGTTGGTCAAGACCATCAGGGGAGAGGGTAAGGGTAATTAAGAAAATGGTTTTCCCTATGGTACTATATTTAAGAACAAGGGTACAGTATATGCCCACAGGAAAGGAAAACAGAAGAAAAATAAAGACTTTGTGACGAGTATGTGTGGAATGTGAAAAAGGGTACAATACAGCAGGCAGATTTAGGGTACCCAAGGCAAGTGAAGGATGAGATTATCCCAATTTTAGAAAGCACATAGCAGTGGTTAATATGAATGTAGGATGTAGGGGGAATAAGAATGAAGATATGAGGTGGGTGAAATAGAAGGCAAATATTAGAAAGGGGACTTGGGAGATTGTGAATAGAATACGGAAGGCTACTGATCGGAAGGTGAACTAGTTGTTGGGTGGAAGATGGAGCTGAAGGAAGGGAACAGACTGGGCTTAGGGGAAGTGTTAAGTGAGAAGGCCGAGAAGAATTTGAGGGAACTTTTGCAAGGATGGGAAGACCAGGGATTGGTTTAAGTGGATAACATGATAAGGCTGGGGTGTGCTGCACTAGAACCCATTAAAGAAAGATGTGACATGGGGAGTTCATTATTATACAAAATGATTAGGATAGGAGTAGTAGTAGTAAAGTGAAAATTAATGGGAGGTTTATTGGTGAATAGCTGGAAAGAGGTAAATGGCAGAAGAGTCTGGGGAGAAAGGAATGCTGGAAGAGTTACAAGAGGTTATGTAGTAGACTGTTTAAGATGATGTACAATTCAAGCTGAATCATATCTGGGAGGGTTTGCTAACAGTTTAAAAGAGGTGGGACCAATATACAAGTGGACGAAGAATGTGCTACACAGGTGGTATAAAATACCTAGAAGGGTGCTTGAGGAGAGTGGGGTGCACAGAATGTTGGTGTGGTGGGATATTTGAACCAGACTGCAGGCTTATGTGATGGGAAAAATCGAAAAATGTGGGTGTGTTGTGGGAGAATGCAAGCAATGGGGGGGTAGGTGTACGAGGACTGTCGAGGGTTGCACTGGATTTGTACATGTTTGGGTGGAGAGGATAAGAGAACGGGCTGCAAAGATGATCGGGGCTGAGTTGTTACTGACAGTAATGGTAGTCAACAGAAAGCGCAGCACTGGATGACAGCAAAACTACTAAAAGAAGGCAGGGCAAAGATTGATGGCTGGATAAAGATGGTATTTCTGAAGGGGAAGGAGTTGAAAAATTAAAGTTTGGGAAGGAGTGCGGGTATGGGATGGATAAGGAGAAGATTATTAATTTAAGGGAAGAAAAAAAAACAGAAAAGGCGAAGATAGTAATTTTAAGTAGGGAAGGCTCATACCAGAAAGATAGCAGAAGTGGGCAGATGGTATGGTAACTAATCACCCTCCAGTATCCTTGTAAGAGGATAGCTTGTTGTAACATTAGGAATGGAAAGGAGGCATGAGGGAATCATGCTTTCACTCAAAAAAAAAACCTTAGTATGCACAGGGCGATGCATACGGTGGTGCTGATGTACATAATGTGTCAGTATTATTTGATAAAGTGATCTGAAGGAAGACAAAGCATATAAATTTTGCTGTGAAGATGGTAACGGTATCGCACCAAAAGTGGGTGTAATCTTGTTGGTCTATATGTACAGTGACTCCATAAGCCCATTATTGGCTTGGAGCAAAGGAAAGTATAGGGGATATTACTTGGGCAATGTGTAAATACAGCTGGTTGTAAGATCATAATCATAAGCAGCTGTGCAAGCACCAGAATGTGCCCATCCACATTTGTATACACTTCAGCGAACATTGTACAATCTCAACTTTCATATGAGAATTATGTCACTGCCACTTAATATAGGTTAGAAAGGTATATGCTGCACTACCAAACAGCCAGAATTATCTGACAAGAGACTCAATGCCACACTGCCACTGAGCACTCATTATGCAAGTACAAATCACTGCTGTTAATTATGTGCTTTGAACTAAACATGACTAATACCTTTGTTCTATATCCTTTACAGCAAACCTCAGCTATTACTTGGAACAAACCTACAGATGCCTCATGCCTTAGCAAAACTGAAAACTATCAAAGAAAATCATACAGCTAGGACAGCTAAAACAAAAAAGTCAGAAAAAACACTTAACATAATGCGGTGAATTAGCACAATCTCATTATCACGTCCACTAACAGTTCAGAATTACTGCTAGAACTCTATAGAGATGCAAACCTAAGGCAAGTGAAACAGTCATACTGACTTCCTGGTCTTAGGAAACATACGCTTCCACCTTTTTCTCTCTCTCTCTCCCGATCCATTGTGTTCCAGAATTCCTGATAAACAACAATTAATGTAAATATAATTTACAGCTGTTAATTTAACTTTAAGCGCCAAGATACTGACATACATTTAATACATTGTTAGCTTTAAATACATTTATGTGGTGGGAAGGAAGCAGTGCTCTTTTTAAGGCAGTTACAGCTCAGAAAAGAATATTTTATCTGCAGTGTAGTTTTATTTTCAGGCTTTCATCATTTGCAAAAGTTACTGCTCATGCAAAATGAATGAGAGGTAAAGTGACATTAAGGGGGATTAAGGACAGCTTAGTATGGATCATCGAAGAGCAGAAAGAAAATGAGACAAGAAGCTACAGACTGCAAAGCTTTATTTAGGGGTCACAAGTTGTGAACTATAACTGTATTGGGGGAATAAACTTCGTAGCTACAGTTTAGCAGTCTTAACTGTAAAATGAAAAAGACCCCCCCCCCCCCAGTCATTCCATTTTTTTCCTAACCCTTTTCAATTTAGGCATTAATCCAAGCCTTACAAACCAAGTACATATAGTAGTACAGCTATTTGACCTTTAATCTTCCATAAATCACAAACAGTTGTTTCTTATCCACGTACTGCCTATCAATTTGTAAAATGCTCGACAAAATCCTAGGCATTAAGTTAGGGGACTGCGAAACTAATAGCGTATTCAATCAGCTGTGAATATTTCAGGGAATCATCTTAAAGGACCAGCTACATAATCTGCTGCTCAATCAGGATGCACCATGTTATATAACAAAAATTATAAAATAGCAGGAGAATCAGAAAAAAAGAATGATGAACATAAAATTGTGCCTTTCTATATCAAGAGCATCACCAACGATACTATAGGTAAGGAAAGGAACTTTGTACAAACAGTTATAAATCCATATGTAGCAAGCAGTCAGCTACTCTCCTCCTGAGATAAAACATGTTATTTTTAGTGGTCAAAAGCAGAACATGGCATGCTGGAGGATTACATATGGAACTAGCAAGCCTTTCACCTCTACTGTGCAAAGTAAATCTGTATTAACGGAAGAGACATTCAGGGTCACCTGTTTATCCAGGCAACAGCTAGAGGCTCGTTTACTGGTCATTCCTCATATGCTCATAATTTGATATGCTTAGCAGAAAAGAGCCTTAAGTCAAAGGCAAAGATATAGGTAGGTGTGTGTGTGTGTGTGTGTGTGTGTGTGTGTGTGTGTGTGTGTGAGACAGAGAGAGTGTGACACTGTGAACAACATAAAGACGACCATCAAATACGAGATCAAAGAGGAAAAGAATACCACCCCATGAAGGATGTGAACAAGGACAGTTAAAACCAATGTGAAGCATCCCAGTGGTTACGGTAGAAGTAGCAGTAGTATGATGAACTGATGCAATTACACTGGCCCCTCGGACATATCAGAGGCAGACGACAGCCTGGAATAAAGAATAAAGGAGTATGGTAGGGAACAGGATTATAGTCAATGGGGATCCAAATCTGCCTGAAGCAGAACAGAAAATTCCAAGTTCTAGAGCAGTCAACAACTTTCGACCATGATTAGTTCAGCCAAAGGTTGTAGAATTGTATGAGAAAGGATAGAATCCAGAATGTGGTACTAACAAAAGGTGCAAGAGTCAGGAATACCTAGGTTTATGTGCAGTTAGCAAACCATGATCAAGTCAGACTGTGGTTTAGAGTGCAGAAAAGTTTAACAATACAAGAACAAAGCATTGTGTGGGATTTAAATGTTAAACTAAGGAAATGAGTAAGGAATGTGGTACTCTGGGTTACATACAATGAGGCAACAAAAGGATGACAGCACAGCTGAGAAGAGCTGACAGAGCAGGTCAAAAGGTGAATAGGTTTCTTTACAGCAGAAAGAAGGAAGGAAGGGAAGCCGAAACGCCGCAGAGATGATCGGGCTGAGCAAAGGTGGGAGGGAGACACAAAAGTCTGGAAAAAAGATACTGAATGATTGCTTCACTTTGATTGTTACTCTTGACATGTAGTACATGTTTGTTCTAGATGGTGAGGGTCACGATATGAGATTCTACTAAGCCAATGTGTCTTATCTACCTGAATGAAGGATTTAGAAGGGGGAAGAAAGATGGCAGTTGAGATTCACTGCAAACAAACACCATGTACTGTATTTTAGCTTAAGCTGCTCTGGTGTGAAATACAAGCTGGGGAAGGAGACTGGAACTAATGGCACCACAGGAGGAAAAATAATTCAGGACTGATGAACACAGTGGACTCGACCAGCAGAAGTAGACTGAAACAGTAGCATTTGCAAACAGAATGCTGGAGTGCATTCTCATGGGAAAGAGTCCATAAACAAAGACTGTTCTACAATCTGGTCACATCCTGAGTACAGTGTACACTTCCGGAGGGCATAAAAGGAGAGGGACATCAGGTAATTAGGAGTCCAAAGCAAGCCCACCAGAATGGTGTGGGAACAGACAGAAAAATATATAACTGGAGACTGAAATAGTTTGAGGTATCTCCTCTCTAAACAACAAGAATCGGGGGAATATGACAGGGGTGCACAGGGATCATGCCAGGGGGAACAACAGGAGTGCATGACCTCATGCCAGGGAGAGGTGAAGGACCATCCTAAAAGTACAGTTTTGTACCTACCATAAATGTAGATGTTCGAAGATCCACATTGCTGCAGTCCTTACACTTGGGTAGTCCGCTGTCCTCGGTCGGCCCGAATATCAAAGTATAAGGCTGACGTCGGTCAAGGCGCATTTGACTGACATCAGGACGTCAGGGTACAAATGCGCATGACCGACGTCATATCCTCAGTCTTTTCTTGCCCCAGATATCAGAAGACCCTACAAATAAAGGTCAAAACCAAAAGACAGCAAACAACCAACCAACCACCCTTGCACTAATTATATGTACAATATATACAATATACACAATATGTACAACCCAACCCACACAACCACCTCTAACTACAGAGGGGAAGGAGGGAGGGTAAATTGGACTGCAGCAATGTGGATCTTGAACATCTACATTTATGGTAGGTACAAAACTGTACTATGTTCTTCATCTCACATTGCTGCAGTCCTTACACTTGGGTAGAATCCCAAAGCAGAGGTAAGGGAGGATGGCTAACTACAAGGAAGCAGGAGCTGCCAAAATGCCCTGCAAAACAGCAGTGGCAAAACCAGCCCTGGATTTAGAGTAAAGTGGCAGGTGATAATGCCTAGAGAAAGTATGCACTGAACTCCAAGTAGCTGCCTCCAAAATATCCTTGGTTGCCACTCCTCAAAAGCTGTTGAAGTGGCAGTAGCCCTAGTGGAATGAGGCCTAATCCCAGCTGGAATCTCCTTGCCATGATGGGAATAACAGAAAGCAATGCAAAACCCAATCCACTTAGAAATAGTTTGTTTTGACACAGGCTTGCCCTGAGAACTCAAAGCAAAAGAAACAAACAACTGCTGAGACTGCCTGAACCCTTTAGTCCTGTCCAAATAATAACGCAACTGCCTGTGTACATCTAAAGTGTGCAAAATCTTTTCCCCTTTATTTTGGGGATTTGCATATAAAGTAGGCAAATGAATAGTTTGGTTTAAAGCCACACTAGAAACCACCTTAGGCATAAAGGAAGGATTAGTACGTAATGATACCCTATCCTTATGAAAAATCAAGAAAGGCTCAACCGCCATAAGGGCCTGCAATTCAGAAACCCTTCTTGCAGAGGTAATGGCCAACAAAAAAGCAGTCTTCCATGACAAATATTTCAACTCAGAAGTAGCTGCAGGCTCAAAAGGTTGTAGAGTGAGTTTCTCCAACACAAAATTGAGATCCCAAGCAGGAGTAGGAGCTCTTCGTGGGGGTCTTATATTCTTTGCCCCTCTAAGAAATTGCTTGAACAAAGGATGAGAAAACAATGGTGGGTCGCAATCATAGTGAGCCGAAATTGCTGCAGCATGAACTTTAATAGAAGAGAAAGACAAACCTTTGTCTAGTAACTCAGTAAGATATTGAAGAGCCACACACAAATTAGGCTCAGAAACATCAAAATCTTTTGCTGCACTCCAAAATAAAAATCTCTTCCATTTGTCTGCGTACACTTTCCTTGTACTAGGCCTTCTAGCTTCCAAAATAACATTCAAAACTTGCTGAGGAAGTGGAGGCCCACTATGGTTCAAAACAGAATATGCCAGGCTGTTAGGTGCAGAGATTGAAGCTTGACATTGAGCAAATGGCTGTCCTCCTGTGACAACAGGTGTGGAATCGAAGGCAAAGGCCATGGAGGCTTCCGTACCAGACTTCTCAGTAATGGGTACCAGTGCTGTCGAGGCCAATCCGAAGCTATTAAAATCATCCTTGGCTTGTCCTGTCTGACCTTTAGAAGTACCTTTGGGAGGAGAGGCAGAGGTGGAAAGGCATACACATGAAGATTGCTCCAATTGAAAGAAAGAGCATCCACTCTCCAAGCTGTGGGATGAAACCTTTTGTGCAAAACTTTGGCAGCTGATGGTTTAGTGGAGAAGCGAACAGATCTATGTCTGGAGTTCCCCATGACACTGTCAATTTCTGAAATACATGAGGATCCAATTTCCACTCGTGGGGATCCATAATTCGTCTGCTCAACACATCTGCTAAGGAGTTCTGTGCTCCTGGCAGAAACCTTGCCTGAAGATTGAGCTGTAAACTGAGAGCAGTCTCCCACAAAATCATTGCTTGCCTGCATAGAGGATAAGAATGCGTTCCCCCTTGCTTGTTGATGTACCACATGACAGTTGTGCTGTCTGTTAGAATCAACACCTGCCCTGGAAGAAGTAATTCCTTGAAAGCTATTCATGCAAACTGGACTGCTAACATCTCCTTCATGTTGATATGTAGATGTTGTAGTCTGGCAGGCCACTTGTCTTGTATCCACTTTCCATTTAGATGAGCTCCCCAAGCTTTGTCTGAGGCATCTGTCGTTAAAATCTGACTCGCCTCTGGCCGGGTCACAGAGAGTCCCTTGTTTAGGTGACATTCCTGAGCCCACCACAAAAATTCCTTTTGAATGCAAGGTATTATTTGAATGACAGTGTCCAGATCCTGGCAGTGCTGTGTCCATACATTTTGAGATACCATTGTAGCTTCCTCATATGCAGTTTGGCATTGGGAAGCACCAGAATACAAGATGCCATGAACCCTAAGGCTTGAAGGACTGTCCTTGCAGTCAGCCCGGACTGATGAGATAGTTGATGGAAGTAAAGGGATAGACTCTTTTGTTTGTCCGGGGTTAAAAGGCCATCTGGGATGCTGTATTCAGTCTCACACCCAGAAAGCACATGTCCTGAGAGGGTACTAGACTGGACTTTATTTCGTTCACAGAATACCCCAGGCATCTTAGCACTGCTATCACATATTCCAAATGATGAAGAAGCTCTTCCCTTCCTTGAGCCAGAATCAGGCAGTCGTCCAAATAAGGATAGATCTGTATTCCTTTTAGCCTGAAGAAAGCTATCACTGGAGCCAGAACTTTCGTGAACACTCTGGGCAGTAGATAAGCCAAAGGGCAATGCAGAGAACTGATAGTGAGAAGTCCCAGCTCGAAAACGCAGATACTTCCTGCAACTTAGTCTGATAGGAACATGAAGGTAAGCCTCCTTGAGATCCAAAGTTACCATCCAATGATCTTTGCCCAGCAGAGGTAAAAGCTGCTGCAACGTCAACATTTTGAACTTGGGAATGTCCAGATAAGTGTTGAGGATAGATAAATCCAAAATTGGTCTCCACGTGTTCCCCTTCTTTGGTACTAGGAACAGGCGAGAATAAAATCCCAGGCCCACTACTGGCATGGGGACCGGCTGTATGGCCCCTATTTGGAGCAACAGAGAAACTTGCTTGTGAGCCTCTATTCTTTGTTGAGGAGGAACGTCTGGCATGCCTTTGAAAGGAGGCAAGGTATGGAAATAAAACCTGTAGCCATGGTGTATGATATCTAATACCCATCTGTCTTGGGTAATTAAACTCCAATTTTCTTTGAAAAGTGCCAACCTTCCTCCCAAAGGTGCTGCCAGACGAGAAGGCTCTGGCAGCTGAAAAGGTAGGTCATTGGGTCTGCTTACGAAAGGACTGACCCCTGCCCTCACCCGAAGACTGTGCAGGAGAACTCCCTGTTCTAGGCCTGAAAGAGCCCTGAGCTCTGCCCCTACCACGTCTAGATCTACCCCTAGACTGGGAATCATAAGAAGGATACGTCCACCTCTTAGAAGGCCAATTTCTACTAAACTTTGGAGGCTGGACCTGCAAAAAATCTTTAACAGTCTGCATAGACTTAGCCTTGTCTTCCATTTTCTTTAAAACTGCCTCAACAGGAGAACCAAACAATACGTCAGATTGCAAAGGAGCATCTAAAATCCTTGTTTTAACATGGTCAGACAAATTCTGATCCCTCAGCCAGGCGTGCCTGCGAAGAACTGACCCAGTGGCCGCCACCCTAGACGAGGCCTGTACAGCATCAAAACCACATTGCAAAGAATGCTTACCCACCTGTTCAGAAACCTGTACTAAATCTTGCAACTCTTTACAATCAATACCTTCTGCCAGAGCATCAACCTTAGCCTTCAATTGTGAAAGGAGATAGTTTTGGTATTTCAACATGTGAAACTGGCAATTCAAAGCCCTCATAGCAAGAGTGGAAGAAGTATAAACTTTCTTTCCCCATCTATCCAAGGCCCTGGCTTCTTTGTCTGCAGGAACCGGATTCTTTACAACAGAAGCCTTAACACCTTTAGGCCCCTGGCTAACAGTTTCTGGGTCTGCCCTAGGACTCTTAAAAAGAAACTTATGAGCTTCAGGCACCCTGTAATACCTATCCGGTTTAACAGGAGCAGGAGGCAAAGAATCAGGATTAAGAGAAGCCTCTGTAAAAACATCTTCCACTACATCCAAAACAGGAGGTATAGCCAAAGGCCTATGCTGGGGTAAAAACAAAATTCCCTAAGCCTTTTCCTGGAATCAGAGAAGTCCTGACCTTCCCACTTAAAATGCTCCCTCATGGAATGAAGAGTTTCTGAAAAAGAAAAATCCTCAGGAGGAGAAGCAGAAGGAGTAGAATCATCCACATCAGAATCAGAATAAGGAGAGTACTCCTGCAAGTCTTCAGCCGAAGACTCTGAAACATCTGAAGCCTGCTCAAAACTCCCTAGCTCAGGCTCCACCCTAGGTCTCTTATCAGGAGGGGGCAGAGAACCCCTAATCAAAGTAATCAAATCTTCTGCCATTTTAAGCATATGCTTTTTGGGTACAGTTCCAGAAGAACTAGGGGTGACACCAACTGAAACTGAACCTGGCCTGCCCCTGGGAGAAGCTTTTGAAACAGAAGGAGAGGGCCTAGCCACCCTAGGAAGGGAGGGGAGTATAGTAACCTGAGAAGCCCCCTCAGCCTGACCTGCCTCCTGAGAGGCCACATCTTGCAATAATAAAGTCTCACCCTGGGAACACAAAGAAACCTCCGGTGGAGCCACCGGCTCCACCGACACCTCTAAAGAACCGGCGTCCGGTACAGACGGTTCTTCTAGCCTAGGCTTAACTGCTTTGTCCTTGCGCTTCTTCGAAGAAGCGGGCGTCGGAGCATCCGACAGCATTTTATAATTGCACCGCTTCCCAAAGACTAACCTGGCACAATCCAACCTTTTCTTTATAGTGCGTTTATTGAATCTAGCACAAGAGCGACAGCCAACAACGTCGTGCTCAGGCCCTAAGCAAGGAATACACAAAGTATGATAATCTCTATGCGGTATCTGTTTCCCACAAGAAATGCAATTATTGACTTTTTCTGACATCCGGTAAATCACTGAGGCAAGAAAAACTAAAATATTCCCAACGGGTACTTAGCCAACTTTGAACTCGGTCTGAAACTTCGAAATCGAAAAATCTCAGAACGCCAACCGGCACTTGCAATGCTGCTTCTGCATCGGACCATGCGGCAAAAAAGACTGAGGATATGACGTCGGTCATGCGCATTTGTACCCTGACGTCCTGATGTCAGTCAAATGCGCCTTGACCGACGTCAGCCTTATACTTTGATATTCGGGCCGACCGAGGACAGCGGACTACCCAAGTGTAAGGACTGCAGCAATGTGAGATGAAGAACATCAGGAAGGGCAGATGAAGGTGAGAGGCAACAGATTAAGGACCAAGTACTCTCCATATCTGAACAAAATGTTTCGTAACAGACTGACTGTGAACCCATTGAATTCACGACTGGAATAGGTGGTGGAGAAAGGCATTCAAGGAGGGATGTTGCAAATGAAAAGATAAGAGGTAGACAGTAGAGGTAGAATGTTGAAAAGCACTTGAGACACTAAAATGCTTCACTGCCTCCTTCCATCATCAAGCAAATGATGTGTAATGCAAAGATTTATCCTGTGACATTTTTTTTCTTTCTTAACCAAATTACTGCTTCAGCAGGCCTCTATGGATGAGCTCATGAACAGTAAAAACTGGAACTATGGATAACGTGAAAGGACTTGTAAAATCTGCTACCCCTTCCTCAAAAACAAAAACTAAAATACCCTATGCAATCTCATACTGGTTTATAAATATTTTTCACCCATTTTAGTATTTAGATTGACCAGTTTCTTACTGTGAAAAGAGATTCATTCAGCTAGTCTTAACATTTAAAGGACAGCACTGACTTCAGATACCTTCTCCTCTTCTATTCCCTAAAAGCCATCAAAGGTTTGTTCCACTAAAAAATAAACACGTTAATGTTATATTACATCTTGCAAGTTTTGAAATCACAGAAAAAAAGACTAGACAATAATTAACAACTGGGTTTGTTCCAATGCAGCAAGTAAAAAAGCAATTTAAACCGCAGTAGAGCACAGTGCGAGGTCAGTGTACATTACTCATAGATGTGAACTATTGCAGGATACTGCACACTGCAACACAGCACATTGCTAAGAACAGCACAAGAAAGTGCAGCTGCCATGAACAGTACTTAGAATTACAACACTCACCATGTTTAAGCAAAACATTATTTTCAGCCTTCTGTTTGACAGAACGCACATGCTCATGTCTAAGCCCAAGTTAAAGATAATGTGGAAAGTGCCAAAATGAACTCTTATTTTTACATAAAAAATGCTTTTGTGCAAAATAAATCTTTGTTATAAGCTACATTTTCAAATAATGTCATATCAACAATTTGGCAATAAACCCAAAAGTTTTCTTTTAACAGGTCAGCAATTAATAGTTTCACAAGCATTTAATCATGCTAAGCCATTCTAATGAGACTCGTCCCCCAAAGTGACTTGTATGCTTAATGCCACCATATTAATAGTAATGCCATAAATATGGTATGACTAAGCATACACGTTTTGGAAGCCTTTTTAAATATTAATTTTCTGAAAAAGTGGCTTGAAATGAAGTCTTATTTTTACATAAAAAAGTGTTTGCATGCACAAGGATGCAAGCTAACACTTTTACTAAAAAAACTAACTTCCTTTATCACTTTAATCATCATCAAATGATGTTTTTACTACATAAAATACAGTATAGGAATAATATTTTGCAAAAAATATAACAAAATTACAATTAAAATTACAATTTTCTGGAAGAATTCTGTTACGTACTGGGACCTTAATAAAAAGGGGAGAGTTAATATACTGACACATACTGCATGTTTCACATTTAAATGCTCCCTTTAATCCATTTTTTCAATATCCTCTGTTCATAAAGGAAACAGAAAACTTGAGTAATGTCCTGCAGTGTCCCATTCTATTAATAAACCAAGGCTTCTGTCCCACAACTGAAAAAAAAAATCATTACCCATAAAAACATCCCAATTAGATGTTATATTCCCAATTTCAGAAATCTCTACAAACAATTAAAAATGCATGCCTTTGATAAGTCATTTGCAATAACCTTATTATGGGAAGCAAACTGGTCTAGATCCAATCAATCACTTTTAGAAAGAAATAAAAGACGACACTGAATCACTCCACCTTTGCTAATGATTATGTGCACTTCATAACCGACATAACTAAAGCATTTCTAACAACTTACTCCTCCACCAATGAAGAACAAGAACATTCATCCCTTAATCTATAACCTCTAGCCTCTCATGCAGTGACCTTTCACTTCTCTGTAATTTCAGTAAAAGTAGACCAAGTCCCTACTTCTCAATCTCAACAATTTAAAATTTAAATCCATCAGTCTTTATTCCACCTTCCTAAAAAAGTTACTAAATCCCTTAATTGTATCTTTAATCTCTCTCTCTTTTCTCAGAAACTGTCCCACCAGCATTGAAGCATGCAGTTACAATCCCTCTACCTAAAGCCATTTCTTCTAACTAGCTGAAGGATTATAGATCTATTTCTACCGAGCCCTATTACCAAAAATATTTGAAAAAACATTTACACAAGCAACTACTTAAACATATTAACAGCTATGGCCTATTATCTAATGCACAGCATCACTTTCATAATGCCCTCAGTATCTTTGCAGCCCTGGTAATGGCAGCGGATACCATTTAGTGTAATTTGAATAAGGGACTTATTACTACAGGTCTCGCTAACACAACAGCTTTTGAAATGGTCAACCATACCCTTCTTCTCAACAAACTCATCTTTAGAGACAACACTATTTGCTGGTTTAACAGCTATCTAAAAGACAGGACCTTCCAAGTCCATAACAATGTCTCACCCTTACCTCTGGTAAACCTAACACAGGTGTACCACAAGAGTCTGTGTTAGGTCCTCTTTACGTCTCTCTCTCTCTCTGTTCATGATCTCTCTAGAATTCTAGAATTGCCAAATCTTAAATTAATAAAGCATGCAGAGGACATGCTGCGCCTGCAGTCCAGTACTAAACACTCTGACCTGCAAACCAATTTACAGGGATGCACATGGCTCACTACTAAACTACTAATTAATGCTGAGAAAACTAATGTTATTGCCTTTGCTAAGAAATTATCCACTACGTATTCTAGTATGTTAACAGATCTTAATGGGAACATAATACCTACTGTCACTGAACAGTGGGCTTAATACTCAATCCTACCCTTTCCTTTACCAAACAAAGATTGTGTAATATGCAGTCTTTGCTCAATTAAAACTGGGTTACAAGATCAGTCACCTCCTTTCAACTACTGCTCACAAAGCCATTGCTAAAAATATTAAATATCTAAACTCAAATATGGCCTTCATTTTCTAGTTATGCATTCAGCCCACAATACTCACAGAATACAGACTGCTGAGAACAAAATCTGCAGATTCATTCTATTAGCAGATCCCCACATGTACCACTGCAATTTGCTTAAAAAATGGCCTGCAGTGTCTCTTAGGGCAACTTTCTTCTAAGTACTCTAATTTACAAAGTGCTAAAACATGGTCACTGTCCCCATTTAAGAGTAGAACTACCTTTATAAAACAATACGTATGTACTCAGAATAGAGGAGGACACAAATTCCTCCCTAGTACACCCTCCATTTAAAACCGTTGTAGGTGAGACAGCCTTTTTTAGGCTGGGACCTGCTACCTGGAACCACCTGCCTACAAGCATCAACAGAAACCATTAAAAGCTTCAGAGATGCATTTAAACAGCATCCCTTTACTAAATCTACCTGAAACTGCTACCATGACAATAGTCAGGTAACTTAAGAATAATAAAATACATTTAAACTTTTTTCAGCCTCTTAATGTGGCATCTCGTATGCATATTTTTCACTTTGCTATGTGCAATTGCAATGTATTTTATGCACATCTTGGCTTGCATTTTGTATATTTTTTCTTTCTCAAGGCACTCTGACTAGATTTTTTGAATCTTACCCTAGCTACTTTCAATCTTATCGTTAAGTTCTGAATTTTGCTATGTACTCAATTGTGTATACATAGCGGTGGTGGTGCTGCGGTAGCATTGTTGCCTCACAGTAAGACGTTGTCCTGTTCGATTCTCAGCTAGAGCGTCTTCAGTGTGGAGACATGCATGAATGGGCATACCTTCGTTGAAGGTTGTGCGTCAGGGCTGGCAACTCGGCACATTAAAATCTACTGCCAATCATTAGCGGACCGGAGTTCCGCTGTGGCGACCCCTAACCGGGAAAAGCCGAAAGACCCAACAATTCAATTGTGTATATAATACTGCTGACAGAAAGATGCATGTATTTTTTGCTCTGAGCTCAGGTCGTGGCTGAAAATAGGCCAGTCTAGTTACCATTTGTTCATCAGGTAATGGATCTCCTATTACAATGGATATAGATTTAAGAACAGATTAGAGACATTCCAAGTATCAGCTTGTTACTTGCAGTGCAATGTTTCTAACAAATTCTTCTAGGTAACCTTGCATCACAAATAATTCCATTAAAAATTCTCTTTTTTCAACACTGCAACAACAGTTGTTAATCTATTCAACCTAACACTTACTCTTTCACTACATTTTTCTTAGTATATAGGTTCACAAGAACTTTCTGAACTACTGATCTGTGAGGACCTTAAGAAGCCTAGCCTTACATTCCCATGGTAGTTTTTAACCCTTTATTTTGTGTACGATTAACTAAGAGGTAGGAAGAACAAGGATGTGTTAGGACATTTACTTGCTGCCCTTTGCACGAAGGATGTGGGTACTAAACTGGTGGCAAATTTATGGTTTCCCATTCAGTTGTCCAGATTACATTAGAATATAGTAGGCAGGTACTTTGCTTCATGTGGAGTCAAAGACGGACCGGTAATCTATGATGCATATCTATCCTCAAACATGTCCCGTTTACATTGCAAAAGGAGACTTGATTGGGTATATATGCTATCGCTAGACTTGCAAATGTATAACAGGTCTGACAAAATAGGGTCTGTTGAGGCTTTATACACAAGGCAGAGGTCTGACACAGAGAAGAGGAACAATGGTTTGAGACTGTACACAGTTTTTAAGATTTAGGCTCCTGATTTTTGTTTCTTTAGTGAGAAGGCACTGCGCTCATTCCAGATGTGACAAGCATTTGGAAAATGTACCTACAGAAAGTGATATTATATTCAATGATCGGCCAAATGAGAGCAGGTGCAGTGGAATGATTACATCCCTAGATGCCATAACATTAAAGATGTGCGATGAAAAATGAACTTCCTTACAGTAGTGAATACATGATGATCAAAGGACAGTTAGCCCCTGACATAGGGTCCCAGATCCCTGAATATGGGGTCAACTTTCAGGGGTGTGCTGTCAATGTGATAGTTACAAAGGAAGTCATGTTTGCTGAAGGGTACTACTATAAACCTCTTGGCATTTAGTTTTAGTCCATGGTTCTGACACCAGATATTTGTTTGGGAAAGGTCTTCTTACAGGATCTTGGTGTCCTCTAGGGAGTTTACAATGACACTAAGTTGATAGTCATCTACAATGGTCAGCTATAAATGCTTAGCATTTACTTTGAATGCCAAGAGGTTAATGTCAAACAGGAGTGACTTGAAGAGCTAATCCTGTGGTACACCGCTAGTGTCAGGTCTTTTGGAGGAAGTACGAGTTGCCCACCCTTAGTTTTACGGGTTCTATTTGTTAACCAACATGCAATCCAACAAGTTACATAGTGATTTACATTTAACTGGGAGTTTATCTACGATGCCCGAATGTGGAATGGTATTGAACAGCTTTGTGAGATCTAAACTTGTGGTGTGTACAGATCTATCCTTCTCCATTGCTTCAGTAACTTTTCTCAAAGAAGTCGACCAGGTTAAGTTAGCAGGATCTGTCCTTAACAAATCCAAATTGGCTTGAGTTGAGAGTTTGTAAGTTTCTTGTGTCCTTATTTATTAATTCCATGACAGATGAGACTGGTTAGTCTTGTGTGTCTATATCCAGGTCTGTTGGCAGCCCACTTTTGTGCAAGGGGATGACTGTTGCTGTCCTCCATTTATTCAGCATGAGCTTGTTTTGAGGCCGATATTGAGCAGCCTCCATATGGGGTCTGACAAGTACTGCTTCAGGCTATCCAGTGGACAGCATGGTTTGTTATCCGGTCCCATGCAGGTAGTGTACCTGACCTTGGCTAGTGCCCTGAGGATTTGTTCTTGGAAGATTTAAGGGGGAGGTGCAGATGCAGGTATGCGATTTGGGAATATAGAAGGGGAGAGAGGAGTAAAATTTGAGCTAAATTTGCCCACTAGTATACTGACTATGTCCTCTGGGTCAGAGTAAGTGATATCATTTACTATTAGCTCTGTCCAGTGCTACAAATTATTTCAGAGGTTTCCAACATAGTTAAAGAAGGCTTTGTGTTTATCCTTTGCCTGGGTGGCTATTCTTTCCTTATATCTGGCTTTGGCTTACTTGATCAGGGTCCAGCACTCCCTGTTAAATTTAGCAAGAGAAATTTTAGCATCTTGACAGTTAAATTCATTTTTGAGTGCAAGGAGTTTTTTTTTTTTTTTGCACCTGCTTATATTTGGGTTTCACCATGCTGGCTTATTCTTTAATTCAGTATGGCATTTACTATGTAGGGGGACAGATTTGTTGACGCAGTTAATTACATGTGCACAGGATTTGACAGTAAAGGATACCTGATAAACAGCTGTGTCATCAGATCTGAAGAGGATTTTAAATTTAGTCAGGTCATCACACAGATGTAGTAGATTAGCCATAGCATAATCTCTGAATACCAAGGTTCGGGAAAATGCTTCTGGTCTCAGTCTTAGTGCAAATGTGACTGATTGGTGGTCCAATTTTACCAAGGAGTGACAACTGGTGTTGGGGGGGGGGGGGACAAAGCTATCCAATATTGGTAAGGATCAAATCAGGAATTTTATTGCAATGGTTGAGGTGTGGACTAACTGGTACAGAGAGTTTGTGATGAAGTTCACAGGGAGGACATGCAGACTGCACAGAAGGCACCCCAGCAGAGAATCAAACTGGAGGACCTCTTGCCATGAAGCGATAATGCTATCTGCTTGCCACTGTGCCACAGAATCTGAAAAATGTTCTGTTAATATTCCATTTGGCTACTGCTAGTGCAAAAGTTAATACAGGCAGTGATGCACAGCAGGTATGGTATATAAGATTTCACACACACACACACACACACACACACACACACACACACACACACACACACACACCATATACCTCTCAACTGTGCAGGTTTTCGCAGAATGTCCAGATTTTTGCCTCATATTTTTTGTCTGCATTTCATAAAATTGTGGTTTTCTGGCAAACTGTCAAATCATTGAATACTGAAGTTAGAAAATAATGACAGACAACTGAGTTTCAGATTCCATACCCTTCAGAAAATTCACACTAATGCAAAACCTGTTATTCAACTTTCTAAGTTTGTAAAAGCAATATTTACAAATTGTCCCAATTTTTGGGCCTTTGTCACACTTTTATGGCTTCGCCCAGATTTCTTGCTGTAAGAGGTTGAGAGGTATGATATGCATATGTACATATACACTTGCACACGATTATAGATACACATCTACACACACCCACACACATATACGCATTATATATGTATATATACACACAGACAAATATTGTATATGTATTTACACACACACTTGTACCACTATTGCTATTGACAAAGGAGTTAAACTACACAGAGGCCTTCACAAAACTTAAGAATAAGGTGTTATGTCAAGCAAAATATAACAGATTTGTCACCTCCAAGAGTAATTTGAAAACAGTAATGGGGTGGGGAAGAGGAAAATGAAGAGAGAACAGACCCACCACAAACTGACAAAAGTGGTAAGTAAAGACTGTGGCTAGTTTGATGGGTAACTCTAAAAGGAGGCTTTACCTATAACTCAAGATATTTTTCAAAGGCAAAAGAAAAACTCCACCTTAAAAAAAAAATCAAGCTGGAAAGAACAATCCAGAAAGAGACAATACCCTTTGTGAGAAAGGATCTGTGCAGGGATTAACTGATCCAAAGAGCAAAGGGGGGAAGAATAACAAGCAAGAAACCCGCATAAGGGATCATTAAAAGGAAACGGCTAGGACAGCTCTTCACAGCTGGCCAAACACCGAGGCAAGTAATGCCTTATAACCTAACAAAGGAAATGAGGGTAGCTCATGGTCTGCTTGGACTACAGGTATTTCACTGATACTGTAAGGGGAAAGGGAAATACGGTCATAAAATAAACAAAACATTCTGCAAGGGCAGAATTAATATTAAACTAGTGCTTCAAGTATAGCTTATTAGCACAGATAAGGTTATGCAGAAAAGGCTACAAAAAAAATAAAATCATCATACGCACTGAGACAAGGCACTAGGTGGATAAGACCCACAAGACAGTCTGGCCACAAACGTGCACTATATTTGGGGGGGGGGGGTTAATGAGGGTGGGAATTACAAGGTCTTGAAGAAACATAAGCCCACACCTTTTTATGTGAAAGAATCTTGTGAAGCAAGAGCCAGGTCATGTATTTCACTATAAGACGGTAGAAACAGAAGGATGAAGTAAGGTCTGCTTTATTACTATTCTGCCATCAAACCAAATGGCCGATTAAGGAGTAGGTGCCTGCTTGGACTGTCAAGTCCACCACATGTATATCCAGGAGTAAAAGGAGGTGGCAGGATGATCTAGCCAGCATAATATTTGTAACTTATGGGAAAAAGGTATCTGGAGCTGCTGACCAGTGCTATTTATGCATCTGTGTTAAACAGGCTGAAGAAAACTTCTCATGAGAACTTACCATACAATAAAAAGGTAGGTAATGGAAATGACCTTCCTTTCGGACATAAAAATAAATCATTCTGATCATGCATGGCTGTGCTGACAATCTTGAACTCTAACCATTTCTTTAACTGTGTGTCAAATAGTAGAGCATACTTCAAGAAAGACAATCCAAGTGATAAGTATTACTCCAATAAAAGCAAGTAGGTAAAACTATGTGAGTCTAGTGTGGTACAAACACAGTATAGAAAAATCTACATATTCCATCAAGTCAACTCAAAATGATCAGCTGACATCAGTTTCCTCAAGGTAGGATAGTTTACAAACTGGTATAGGACTAGCCTAATATTTACCTATGAACCTAACAAGTAAATTCACTTACCATCAGGACAGGACAATACCAAAGTTTTTACCATATCAAATGCTAGTCATAACAAAAAAAATATATTATTGTTTATTGAGATGAGTACCAGTAAAACCACTTCTAGCCAAATGTAAGCAAACAAAACTAAATTATAACCAGAGAAAAGGCAGCACTTTGATATCCCAAATTCCTTTTCCAGCCTCTCAAATTCGGAGAGGGGTTTCAGGTCAAACGGTTAGATCTGAAGAAAGCACCCCAAATACAAAATTACACCACCTGACATTTCTTTGAAGTAGGAAAATATGCAGACTAATACAGGGTTAATGATTAAACTCCACCTACAGTCAGTGACATGCCAAAAGACCGAACAAGTGTAGTGTCCACTTAACTATACATACGCATCCTGTCCAGGACTGGATCGATGCCTTATACCCACCGCCTGTAGGGACAGGCTCTGGCTCACAATGATACTGACAGCAGTTAGTAGGAAAAAAAGCGAATGAGAATACCTAGAGAAATTATATGCAATTCTTGAAATATTATATTCAGAACACATTCAATCATGTTAACATACCAGTATTCCATGAAAACGGCACTTTTCAACTAGGATGCTGTGGTAATCTAGCTTCCTATTTACTTTGAAAAGATTTTCCTCTTCATAATCTTACATTTCTCAATAGCATCTAAAACAGCAGGGGGTTCAACTAACTCATTACTTGTTTGTTAAAAAATGTCAAGTACACTGCTAACAAGCGATACCACATACAGACCCTGCAAGTCCTACTTTCAACAGCAAGAAGATGCTGCGAAGTGCATTACATTTTAAACAATGGGGTGTGTGTAATAGCTTCATAAACCACTTTATTCCAAGATACACATTAAGAACCAAAACCTACACCAATTCGGTAGCCATCAATCATGTTTAAATAATGGAAATATACCCTTCAGAAAAAATGCTAGGAACTGCCATCTCCTATGGAAACAATGACAAGAATTATACATTCCACTTTCTACAATTACAACATTTCTATCTAATCATAGTAATCTGATTTGTAACAAAAATAAATAAACAAACAAACAAACTGTCCTGGGTACTACTGCCTCATTTAGCACACTATTGCAAACAACTCCAAAACCTATTACTACCTATTTTAAGCGAGAGAAGTATTTTATTCCACTCAAAATATAGAAAGAGATAGCATAGTGGTCCTAACTTAAATAAAGTACAGTTGTACCATCCATTCATTCAGAGATTCGTTACCTAGATAAACACACTGGACACAAATATCCATTTTCAGGGGCAACCCAGGAGCATTCTGGTTAAGTGACTTGCTCAGTCGCTCATCAAAAGGCTGAAGGAATCAAACCACATATTACAGGAAGCAGCTGACTAACAGCTCATACTTTTAATCCTTTGACTCAACTACCAGACAAATTCTTGACAGGTCTCATTCAAAGGTACCAAAAATCAAACAGCTGCATCTACTCTAATGTTTAAGGCTTACCGATATAAGCAATAACGCTTCTGTATTTGTCATATGTCAACTGCAATTCTAAATCAGGAACTTGGCTCTCTCGCAATGACAGTCTCATGCAGATAGAGAGACCTGCACCCTGCAAGGTAAGAACAAGGAGTGTACGCTTTCCTGTGACTGGTTTACTGCAGGCAGACATGATGTTAACACATTAACCTGCAGTAAATCAGAGCATCAGGTGTCAGTTTAGAGGTGAATATCATTTCACTAGGCCCCAGATGATACTGGGGCCTACTGCAGGATGAAATTGCAGTATCCAAGGTACTACAAGTGCAATTAGCATTTATACAGCAACCCAATTGCCAGATTCACCCAATTATCTTCCCTTAATAAATGTAGATATAACTGCACTACGACAGACATAATAACTCAAAAGGACTGATATTACCATTCTTGAATACAGATAGCTGTATACATGTACACCTTGCAATAGTTTTATTATTTATTCAAAGTAATACATATACAGAAAGGTAAAATATACTACAGGAAAGAATGTAACACTTCATAAGAAATTCTGCATCAAAATGCACAGTTGAAAATGGCATGCATAATTACACTAGGAAGGTGACTTACGGCAACAAAATAGAGCAGACATTCAATTAAGAAGTTGTCACAGAATGTTAAAAGAGTAAAGTAAGATAATTGTGGGAAGAAGCATCAATCATACAAACCTGGGGCATGGATGGTCTCAGAACCAGCAGCACATGCTATGCGAGTATTCTGACAAAATTAAAAGGAAGCCACTGCTCTAACAAACTGAAGGTTGGCTTCAGAAAACAGAATCATAACCGAAGACTAAACAAAAATTTGTCACTTTGTTTTAGCAGGAGGGAAAGTAAAAAAAAAGTTATATTGATAAAATAAAGGCGATAACATTGGTGCCAAATATAACTACAAGAATGAAAGGGCAGAAGGGGACAAAACTTAGTAAGCCAGGTAGAACATGGAATAACTGTAATCTTAACTTAAAAGGTTGAGATTCAAAAGGCCTACAGCACAGCACAGAAATACTAGGCATGTTAAATGTTTTACATGCTGACAGGGCCAACAGAGTCTGTGAACAAATCACTGGTTTGATTAGTAGTATTAAAAAAAAAAAAAGCAATCAGTCAATGTTAGAATTGAAAGAGACATGTACATTACTACTTCTTAAAGTTGATAACCTGTTAGGACTTCTAAAACATCACACCCCTCAGTTTCAAAGGCAATGAAACAAACAAAATACATATATCCTTGTTTCTATTACTCGTCTACAATGTTTAGTTATTTCACTAACTACAAGGAATACCACTTCTTAATACAAACAAACTAGTTGTGACTTTGAGGTATATTAAGGAAAGAAAGTCAAGGCATTCCAGGCAACAGAACAAATTCAGGAGCAAGAGAGAGAGAGTTCTTATGTGAATTAACACAAACTTTCAGAAACTGCAAAAAAAAAATGAACTCATCAAATCCTTTTAAACTAGGCAATCCTTCAAGGCGCTCTACAGTGCAGAAAGAAATGGAGGGTAGGTGAAGCAAAGATGAAGAAGCAGAGTTTGCTGGCAAAACTGAGCACAGAGAACAGACAACAGGTTTGCACACCCTGAATCTAGTAAAGAAGCCCAAATTTGTTTTCACTGACAAGAGGATTTGTATTAGCAAGGATGGTCAAGAGGCTGCAGATAAACCATAGAAAAGGGGTAACCATATTAATTCAACTTCAGAAGTGTTGTGAGGGTGCTGGCAAATGCCACATACAATACAGTACATCTGTCCTTTGATTACTCCATTCAGTAATGACTTGTTCATAAAATGAGGTACCAAAACATCCTAACCATGTCCAGGGTATGATCATTCGAAGGCAGCAGTAATTTGTGAAAAACAGAATGGCTCACAAATGCCAATTTAAATGACACAATAAAGAAGTCAGCTTAAAGGCTGATAAATGCCTGAGATGGTCTGGAATGAAAACCAGTTTACAAAGAAGTAACGGAAACGGTCATTCCTATTGACTTGCACAATGGAACTACTTAACTTTCCACTTACTTCAAGGTATTCTAACACTAGTAAAAATGCCACATTTAAGACAGAGAAACAGTTTTAGGTCAGGAGGAAAGCTCCAGTTTATCTGTCATTGGTGCCAAAGTTTAGTCCTACATAATCTACTCACATAGGATGCAAACTGAAACTTTAAGAACTCCCAATAACTAAAAAACTTAACCCAGTCCTTGGTTCTGATGGTTTGATTAGGTATAAGCAGACAAAAACTGGAGTTTCCCCGTGTGGCTACTGGTAGGAAGTTGAGGGAAAAATCATCAAAACACACACTGGAATCAAGACTGTCTAATGAAGAGCCTGATACAGAGTCTACAAAGCTCAATGCAAAGATGCTACAACTGACACAGGTCGCAAGTGAAATCACCGGTACTTATCAAGAGCTCAGGGGCAAGACATCATGGTCTATTTCTGTCTCAACCATAATCACTGGCTCAGAGACAAGCTTGAGAACTCATTCCTGAAACAGGAAATATTGGTCTTACTATCAGCAAAACAGGCACCAATCCAGATATGTTAGTGTTGAGAAAGATGTAAAAAAAAGATGCTTCAGGTGGAGACCAACCAAAATCAACATCCATGTCAATTCCAAAGGAACAGTGTTGATGCATGGAATGATGTCAGATGTAGTTGGAAAAAAGATCTTTCTTGATTCAACATTTTAGAATGAGTCAAGATAATAAACTAAGGTACTCAAGAACTGATGCTTTACCTTGAAATTAGGTGAACCCTAACATGGAGGTCAAAACCAGTGAGAGACAGCTCCTGTCATCTGGAGGGTTGATGTTCAACTCGATACCAAAGTTAAAATCAACCCGGAGGTCAATATAGAAAATACAGGTTCTATAAACAATACCAAAGTGAGCTGTTACAAGAAAACACCAAAACATAGACTAACATGAGGCCACCACTGACATCAAAACCTGAACAGGGCTAGTGCAGGGGATAAGTTAATTTATATAGTTCAGTCTAAGACACAAGTGCAAGTAAAAAGACATAACAGACACCAAAAAAAGGTTCCCATCTATGTTAGGAAATAATAGAATAGATAAATGTTTTAACAAGGGTCTAACATTCTCTATATTTTAGTAAATTTCAATTTTTATTAACATTACATCTACAATTACAATTATTGTATTATTAATGACCTTGTGTGCTTCCTAAAGGATAGCAAAACGTTTTAGTAACTACATGGATGTGAATACATTCAGCCATTTTGTTTATATATCGTTTTGATCTTGTTGCCACCCTATGCAAACCTTTACAAATAAGAAAACTCATTTGTAGTTTCATTTTCAAATGCTACTGCTAACTTATAATTTGAAATTTGCTGGTAATTCTGATTTAAAGCAACTAACAAGATGTAAAACATATATTCAATTGTTTACCTTAAATTTTACAACATTTAAATCCGCCTGTATCTTAATTTCACCATCCCATTCTATTAATTTACTTCTGCATCAGGCTGTACCTCTACCAAACATGTATTTCCATGAATGTCATACCAAATTGTCACTAACCTCACCTTCATTAATTGACAAAAAAAATCAAGTTCTTTACTTAGACAAACTTTGAATTCATTTGGCTTAATCAAATAATGTTATTTTTTTAATAAACTATTAAAAAAATGAATGAAAGACCAATGTGTTCTGAAGAAAAGTTGGAGCCTAACTCATTCAAAACAAAGATTCTGTCAATTCTTGCTTGTGCTCCATAAACACGAGCATGTATAAATAAAAAATGGTTAGTATCTGCCAAGTCATTCAGATATTTAAATTCATTAGATCTACCAACTGTTTTAAAGTTTTTAGTAAAACTGATATTCTAGTGTTATTTATTTAACATGTGTTTACTGGGAAAGTCTGACTTGGAACAAAGCCAATTTTCAGCAGAGGCCTTTGGGAGAAATACTCCAGACATGTCTTTTTTAGTTGCACTTGTGTCCATTATGCCTAAATGCAATTAAAATCTCCCCAAATCGAATTGCAATTCAGTTTACTAATACATCAAAGCACTTTCTAGCATATTTAGTTCCAGTTCCCACAATTCAGTATATATCAGCTTGTGTACAGAATCTGTTCTGGTACTCCTCTCTTACTTTAATGACACCATGGGAAATGCTTGGTAAAGGAAGAAATTTTAGATGGAACAGAATTATGCTATAAAATCATTACCATTTTTTTCTTTAAAAGAAGATTTTACAACTACTGTGTAAATTTTAAACGAAATTATACAAGCATCTTTCCAACAAATATGTTTCTTGCAAAAAACAGCATCACCTTTATTCCTTATGAAACTTTATACTATTTAGATAATAAGAAGTTATGTACCTACCCATAACGTTCCATGTTAGTTGTCTTCTCTCGCCTTCTTTCTTGCTGGATGGGTTCGGAGCCGATCCTCAGCTCCGACTCGGCACTTGCTAAGCTCCAGAGCTAATTTTACCAGCTCAAGGCAACCCTATATCCCATGATGCAAGGTGTGACTACCCCAGATCTCGTTTGGTAGCTATGAAAAAACCCCGCCAGTAACCTTCTTCCCAGAAAGGAAGAAGGAGGACTAAATGTGGAAAGAAAAAACAGCAAATAACCACTAAAGACTAGTGATACTTCCTACTGGAGGTCCATAGAAAGAATGAACAGTACCCAGAGAAGAGTACAATTTCAAGGTCTGTCCAGGTTAGGGGGAAGGAGGGAAGGACGCAAGAAAGAAGGCGAGAGAAGACAACTAACGTGGAATGTTATAGTAGGTACATAACTTCTTAATGTTAAGTTGTCAAACTCGCCTTCATTCTTGCTGGATGGGACCGCGTCCCTAGCACCTCTATCCTGGGTGGCTCAATGGAACAGACTCTTGAGAACTGTGGAACCAAACCTAGCCCTGTCCCTGGAGGCCAAGTCCAATTTGTAATGAGAGACAAAGGTGTGAGGAGTGGACCAAGTGGCTGCTGCACAAATGGTGTCAATAGGTAGCCTATCCTGAAATGCTGTGGAAGTGGCTAGGCGCCTGGTAGAATGTGCGTTTGGTTTCGAGGCCAGTTGCTTGCCCCTGAGGAGATAAACATGAGAAATGATAGAAGACAGCCATCTGGATAAGGTCACCTTGGAGACCGGAAGACCTTTTCTGTTTTCTGCATAAGAAAGAAACAGTTGATCAGATTTTCTGAATTGTTTAGTTCTGTCTAAGTAATATCTGAGTTGGCGATGGACATCCAAACTATGAAGTTTTTGTTCCGCTCTGTCAGAATAATTAGGGGAAAAAACTGGCAATTCAATAGATTGGTTAATATTAGTCTGGGAAGCAACCTTGGACAAAAAAGATGGATTAGTTCTTAAAGACACTCTATCTTTGTGGAAAACCAACTATGGGGGACGGACACAGAGAGCGTGAAGTTCAGACACCCTCCTGGCTGAAGTAACAGCAACCAGAAAAATCATCTTCCAGGAAAGAAACTTTAATGAGCATGTAGCAGCCGGTTCAAAGGGGGGCAGAATCAAGGATGCCAGCATTAAATTCAGGTCCCATTCCAGAGGAGGATCTTTGACTGGAGGTTTCAGCAGAAAGATCCCTCTAAAAGGCTTTGCAAAGCTTGTGAGACATTATGTTTTGATCCGCTAAGCCAACATGAAAATTTGAGATCGCTGCCAGCTGAACCTTAACTGTCGAGGAAAAAGAACCTGACTAAAAAATCTCAGGTAGGAAGTCCAAGACTGACTGTACTGGAGCTGTAAAGGGATCTATGTCCCTAGACTTTGCCCAGAAGGAAAAACGCCACCATTTACTAGCATAAATCCTTCTGGTAGAGGACTTTAGAGAAGCTACTATGATATCTCACATGGGATTAGAAATCATAGGAAGCCTGGCTAAGGAAGGAAGTGGAGCAACCAAGCAGTGAGGTTGAGAGAATGAATGGCCTGGTGCAGATGACCTGAATGGTGGGTCAGAAGATCTGGAATTGGATCCAGATGCCAAGGCTGAACCAAGAGATGACGATGAAGGGACGGAAACCAAATTTGTCGAGGCCAGTAAGGGGCAATGAGAATCAATTTGGCTCTCAAGACGGTAGCTTTCTGAATCACTTGAGGTATCAGCAGAAATGGAGGAAAGGCATAAAGAAGTCCCCGGGGCCAATCCTGGGTTAGAGCGTCTCTGGGGGGATGGCCTGGAAGTGGAAAGAGGGAGAAGAAGTCTGGGCATTTGCTGTTTTGGGGTGTAGCAAAAAGGTCGCAAGGGACGCCCCACTTCTGAAAAATCCCGTCCACTACTGATTGTTTGAGAGACCACTCGTGTGGCATGAGAATAGCTCTGCTCAGTCTGTCCGCTAATAGGTTGGATTTCCCGGGGATATGCGTTGCTATCAGAAACCGATGAGAGGAGATTGCCCATTGCCAAAGTCTGAGAGCTACTTGACACAGTGGATAGGACTTGGTCCCACCCTGTTTGTTGATATACCAGACTACGGACATGTTGTCCGTCTGAACTGCAATAGTCCCTAAAGGAAGAAAGTCGCTGAGGGCTTGCAACATTAAAAGCACCACTCTCATCTCTAGGACATTTATGTGCAGATGGTATTCTATGGGTTGCCAAGTCCCGTGGACCATCCTGCCCTGATAATGCCCCCCCCACCCAATCAGAGAGGCATCTGAAGTGACTGTGGCAACCAGAACTGGAGGAACAAACAGTTGGCCCTGATGGAGTTGTGGAGAAGACATCCACCAGGTTAGGTGACTCTTGCAAGATTGCGTCACGAAGATCTCGTGGCGCATGGGAAGCTGCTGGAATGACCACTGGGTGAACAACATCCACTGCAGAAGACGCATGTGGAAGCGAGCTAAAGGAAGGAGTACGATGGCCGCAGTCATAAGACCTAGCACCTTCAGGACAAATCTGGCCCTGATCTTTTTGCTGAGTAGTATGATCCGAACATACTTTTGGATGTCCAGAATTCTTTGGTTTGTGAGTCTTGCTGACATCCCGACAGTGTCTAATTCTGCGCCTATAAAGGTAATAGATTGGCAAGGAGACAATGAAGATTTTTCGGAGTTTATAGAGATCCCTGACTGGTTGCAGATGTGAAGAGTGTAGTCCCTGGCCTTGAGAAGTTGATGCCTGGTGGTGGCAGAGAGGAGCCAGTCGTCTAGATACGGAAACACCTGGAATCCTGGACGTCTCAGGTGAGCCGTGACCACTGCCATGCATTTGGTAAACACTCTGGGGGCTGTAGTGAGACCAAAGGGCAGGGCTCTGAATTGAAAATGACTAGTCCCCAGCCGAAAGCGGAGAAACCTTCTGGAGCGCCTGTGAATTTTTATGTGATAGTACGCATCCTGAAGGTCTATTGAGCACATCCAGTTGTCCTTGCCCAAAAAGGGTAGAATGGACTGAAGCGTGACCATCCGGAACCTTGCCTTCTTGACAAACTTGTTTAGTTTGCTGAGGTCTAAAATTGGTCTCCAATCTCCCGTCTTTTTGGGGACCAAAAAGAATCTTGAGTAGATTCCGGATCCTACTTGGTCTGCTGGCACTAGTTGGATGGCTCTTTTTGCTAGGAGCTTTGATACCTCCAGCTTTGCCAATTCCCTTAGACTGGGTGAAACGTCTGGAAGGGATTGATGAGGAACGGGATATCCCTCGGAAGGGATATTGTAACCCTCGGATATGATCGACTGTACCCATTTGTCTTGAGAAAGGGAACGCCAGGCTGTTGGGTACAGCGACAATCTTCCCCCGACTGCCTCCAAGGGTGGACAGTTGGGAAACACCTCAGGGATGCTGGAAGGGTTTATCAGAGAGAGGCTCCCTGCTACCCTGATTCTGCGGACCCCCTCTGCCCCTAGGGCGGCGTCTATTGTTATTACCCCCTCTGCCTCTGGGGGTAAACTGACCACGTGCATCCGGCGTGACTCCCTGAGATTTACGAAACCACATTTCCCCCCCCTTCTGACCTTTGGGATAGGGTCTCGAAGGGGTGGAGAAATGGACTCCTACGGCAGAAAGAGTCTTGCCGTCTTGCTCACACCTGGTCAATGTGAGCCCGAACAAAGCCGAACCATCGAAGGGAGTATTAGTGAAGGACGCCTTAAAGGGATCCGCGAAATTACAAAGCCGCATCCAGGACTGACGCCTAAGTGCCACTCCTGTGCCTGCGGCTCTACTCGCCCCATCGGCTGCATAAGAAATTAGCCGCATGGAGGAGTTAGTTATAGAATTTAGGATTCCGAGCTGTGAGGCAATCTTTTCTTGAGCTCCAGCAGCTGACGGATCCTGAACTACCTCACCTAGTTCCTTGAGAATGTCTCTCTGAAGCCGTGTGAAGTGACAGAGATAGTTCAGTGAGCGCATAGCAAAGGTCGCTGAAGAAAACATCCGCTTACCGTACCTATCCATGGTCCTAGAGTCCTTGTTAGGAGGATGGACAGGTACAGAAGGATCGGCAAGTTCCTTCTTGGTGGCAGCCGCCACCACCATGGCATTAACAGGGACACCCTTGGTAAGAAACTGTTTGTCTGCGGGGGCCGTGATGAATTTAGAAGGCCTCCTGGGGACTGGTTCCACAGAATCCGGGGCTGCCCACGCCTTTCGAGCCACCACTTGCATGAGCGGGTCGAAAGGCGGAGACACCCTGGAGGTGGAGGGTCGAGATCCAAATGCCTCCAGGTATACAGACTCATCCTCGGAGGGGTTAATGGAAAGCCAGTTCCCACTCTGCTTAAGGAGTTCCAGGATGTCTGAAAAGGAGACATCCTCAGAGGGGGACCGTGGGGAACCCTCCGACTCATCTAAGTCGGTATCTGATGTCGTAGACTCGGGGGAGTCTGTGTGCTTCCTCTTGCATGTCCTCTTAAACACAGGGTTTCTCCGGAAGGATCAGGAGAAACCTCAGAAGAGGAAGTTCTTCCCAATGGGGAAACCTGGGGCGATGGATCTCTGGGTCCGGGAGCAAGAGAATGGCAAGAGACATCAACAGGCACTGAAGAGGGAGGAGCTAATGGAATTGACCGTTGACTCAGCTCTGGGGCTAGAACACTCCTCATCACCTCAAAGGCTCCCCTCCCAGGGAGGCCAGAAGACTCCCGCTCCGAAGAGACAGGAATCCCCGGAATCCCCGGTCCCACCGAAAGAGAAGGCTCCGAGGCCGATGTCGGTGTCGAGCTCACCAATGCTGAAGCTCCAAGAGGGAGAGCGGGGCCAGACAAGGGTCCGATGCCACTCGCCCCCTCGGAGCCGACAAGGGAGACCTGACGACCGGATCCATCCAAGGAAGGTCTCATGGAGGAAATCGGAGTCGAAGACGATGGAGCCGAAAGGGGAAGTATCGGCTCTGGCGCACCCACAGTCAATGTTCCGAGAAGCTCCAGCTCCGAACTCTGAAGGAGAGTCGGAGGAGGAATTTCAGGGGGATGAGGGATAGCGGTCGTCTGCTGAGACAGGCTATGGAGCATTTAGGCCAGTGCCTGCGACTTCAGCAGTCTACTTACCACCCTCTCCAAGTCATGGTCTGACAGCCTGGAAGACCTTGAAGATCGGCTCCGATGGCTCCGCTCCGAAAGTAGAGGAGATCCCGGAGCCGAACAAATCGACTCCAGGGAAGGGGACCGAGATCTCTTCCTGGAAGGAGCCATCGGAGCCGAAGACCCTTCGGTTCCAGATGGAGCCAACAGCTTATCGGCACCAGTCCTGGTCAAGGAGACATCGGCTCCGGCCAGAGCCGACATTGACATAGGTGCAAGTGTATCGGAGCCAGGCGGCGCCGATACCACTACCTCAGAGGTAGAAAGATCGGCTCCAGCCGGAGCCGATCTAGACTCCGAAGGAGTCGGAGCCACCGCCAAAGGCTTAGGAACCACAGCCTGGGCTTTAGATGGCTTAGAGGGCTTTGCCGACCCAGTCTTGGTCGGAGAACCCTCTGGCTTCAACAAGCCACGTAGAATTAGCTTGTTTCTACGTTCCTGCAGGACTCTCTGGCTGAAGGAGTGACAAATAGCACAGGAGTCCTGCAGGTGTAAAGGCCCCAGGCAGTACACACAAGAAGTGTGACCGTCTGTCAGAGACATTTTCTGACAGCACGAGTCACACTTCTTGAAACCTGAGACCTTTACTTCTTTTGACATGGTATGCCAAACACAAAAACACACAGACACACACCAGTCACACAGTTATCTAATGAAAAATAGGGAAAACTGAAAAACACACACTCACTTCCTGACAGAAAATTAATGGAAGGGAGGCTTAAGGCCTGAAGGGAGGAAAAACTATCCCTATATATAGGAGAAAGGGAATATAGGGCAAAATAGATAGATATTAGTTAACACTAACTCTTAAGAAAGGAAATCAGGAAAAAAGGAAATTTTTTTGACTGAACTTTAGTATAAAATACTAAAAATTTTACCTGAGCTGGTAAAAGGAGATCTCTTCGCGAAGCGGCAAACGAGATCTGGGGTAGTCACGCCTTGCATCATGGGATATAGGGTTGCCTCAAGCTGGTAAAATTAGCTCTCGAGCTTAGCAAGTGCCAAGTCGGAGCCGAGGATCGGCACCGAACCCATCCAGCAAGAATGAAGGCGAGTTTGACAACTTAACATTTTTCATTTACATATATAATCTTAACTGCTGTCAAATAATTCAAAACAAATTATCCAATAATTTTTAATGTCTGCCATGAATTCAACCAGCAGATATTTTAAAATAATGAAAAAGGGATATTAATTTGAATAAATTGCTTTTACACATGCCATATTCTACTAATACAAATAACTCAATGCAAAATTCTAATCACATTTACAAAATTTTCACAAAAAAAAAATACTAATATCAATCACATGGAAATACTACACCTCCTAGTTTGTTTAGTACATTCCAGCTCAACTTCTCCACTGTATCTCAATATTTCTAAAAGTGCAGCATATTACTTCAGAAATAGAGACTAGAGCAATGTAACCGACTATGGTATAAACATAAAAAGGTGGGGGAGGACAGTAAAGAAAAATTCTTTAACCACAGCCATTACATTTCTCCTTTGTTATAAAACTTATAATTTGAATGCTTGATAACCAAGAAGTTGATTAACTTCATGTCTCTCGTTGCCTAGCTTTATATTATGTGAAGTAAGGATATGTTTAAATAAGGTTTACATTCTTACCACTTCCACGTGATAAAGTGCACCGATGCCAATAAAAAGGTAGGCATAATTTTGGGTTTATGTAAACATGGTATTTTAGTTTCCCCCTGATATCCAGTCTTCACATTTTAAGCAAGCAGACTATACAACATTAGGAATAAGACATGAACTGAGAATAAAGACAATACATATAAATATATTCAATTATGTACTAATAAATATAAGCAGATTTAGTCAAGGTCATCTCCTTTTCTTTCAACCAGAGCAGCACCCAAAACAACCCTTTCAAACTGTTGCCAAACTCCAATTTTAATATTTTGTATAAATACAAGAAAAAAAACACTCATTATGCAATAGTCACATCATGCCTTGTTCTAACCTTACTTGATAGTTTGAGTGTATAGTAGATTACTCCTCAAATATTAATTTTGCTAAAGTGTTATGAAATATTAAAAGTGCACTGGGCAGCCATTATTTTACTACAGAAGAGTGTGGTAGAATATCAATAAAGAACACAAAGCTGAAAATATAGCAACAGTCTAATTTGGGCAAAATAAAAATTAACGTTCTAGTAAGGATAAGGCATTTTTTTAGGGAGCTGGGACTGGCAATTGGGGATGGAAGAACACAAGAGAGCTTTGCAAAGACTAGGGAACTGAGCAAAGAAAGGCAAACAAATTGAAATGTAGAAAAGGACAAAATGAGATGAAATTCAATGAAGAAATAGATAAATATGATACCAAGATGCTCCCTGAAGGAACTAAGATGGGGCAGAAAAGGACATTAAATTTTATAAGAACTAAAATCGCTACAAGAATGAATATATATAAAATATGTACGGAAATATTGCAAACAGTAAAAACACACGGATGAAAGCAGTGAAAGTGCAGTTAAACAGTGCAATGATATATATATATATATATATGAAAAAGAAAGGCAGAGAAAGGTTAAATGAGTAAACAACTACAGTTTAAATGCATGCAGCATTAAAAATGCAAAAATACCCATCTACAGGAACTAGAATTACTCAGTATTAAACCCAATACCATTATCATAGGTGATCTAAACTATTTACAGACTGGGAAACCTACACTACCACTAGTGCACAAGCACAGAGATTCCTAGATTTTGTCGATATAAGTGCCCTGGAACAATTAGTCAGACTATGCAGTAGGAGGAACAATATCTTGGATCTTGTTCGTACTAACAGGAGCAACTTGCATCAACCTTTGCATATCTTCATGATGCATATTTTCATCATTTGTTATGTCTGACCATATAGCACTCTCCTTCAAGATAAAATTGAAATCAGGGATCCCCTCCACCGAAGATACCTTTAGAAATTTCTTTAAGACAAACTACTTCCTCCTAAGGGATACATTGGCAGGCTTCAAATCCACACCAAAGTGAGTTAACTCCTCTGAATACACAGATACATACACCACTACACTATACCATCATGTAAACAGCTGCAGAGATGCAGCTGCAGCCCACAGGAACAAGTGCAGGGCAAACCCAAGAAACAAACCCACATGGTGGAACCATAAAATTAAGTCTTCTAATAAAAGGAAAATAATTTTGACCAAAAGTGAGAAGAGTAATTCTCAGAATGTTAGCGCCCTTGTCACTAAAATAAACACACTCAAGAGCTTAATAAAATCCACCAAAGCCAAGTTTGAGACTAAAATAGCTACCCAAACTAAAGAATCACAAGGCATTTTTTAGTTATGTTCGTAATCTCAAAAGCACAAGACAGCAATGTGCTGAGCCGATTGTGAATGAACTTACCTACACACTAAGGCCGAAGTTACAGCAAACCTAGTGGCCGAAAAATTTAGCTCCAACTTTACCACTCTCTCTCCCATCAGTCCTTAAGATGCACCTTAAACTGGCTCACCTCCAGCTATCATACAAGATCAAGTCCTAAAGGTGTTACTAAAAGCTAAAATTACTGCACTGATGGGACAATATCCCTGGATGCATCTTAAACAGCATGAAGCATAATTTAGCCTATGCCCCAACAACAATGTTCAATCTCAGCCATCATGCATGTTTTGTACTAAGCGAATGAAGAACAGCTACAGTCACTCCCCTGCATAAAGGGTGGGGGCATCTTCCACAGACCTGGGCAATTACAGACCCATAAGTCTGACCAGCCTCATATGAAAAGCCATGGAAAGTCTAATCATGGAGCTAATCAATCAACAAACTGGGAACCTGCAAACGCTGGAACCATCTCAGTTTTGATTCATCAAGGGAAAGCAATGCTTACTCAACCAGGTGGATTTTTTTGAAAAGTTCATCGAAGCATTGGATGAAGGCAAAAACTGCACACACCACATACTTCGACCTGGCCAAAGCTTTTGACAGTTCCCCACTCAGGCATTGCAGATTAGCTAAACAGACAGTGAATAAACCCCTGTGTCACTCACTATATTGCCAGCTGGCACACAGATACGATGCAGACAATCAAAATAGGGGACATTACCTTCTCAAACAGAGCTGCGGTGGTGCAGCGGTAGCGTTGTCGCCTCACAGCAAGAGGTTCTCCCGTTCGATTCTCAGCTGGAGCACCTTCTGTGTGGAATCTGCATGTCCTCCCCGCGGTCGAGTGGCTTTCGAAAGACATGCATAGGGCGTGCCTTCGTTGAAGGTTGGGCGTCGAGCTGACACCTCAGCACCGTAAAAATCTACTACCAATCATTAGCAGACCGGAGTTCCGCTGTGGCGAGCCCTAACCAGGAAAAGCCGAAAGAAGAAGAACCTTCTCAAACAGATCAGTCACCAGAAACACCCCCCCCCCCCCCCCGGGTTCTGTGCTGGAATTCTCCTGTTTGGCATCTACCTTTCTGAAGTAAAAGCCAGTACCAAAGGGGTCTGTCTGACTAACTTTGCAGATGACTGTAAGCTAGGAGCAGTAATTGAATGACTTTGCTATCCTGCAGGAAGGTTTGCCCCAAATAACTAACTAGTGCTAAAATCATGGACTGAAAATAAATGCCAAAAAAATCCATTACTGTATAGTTAGGGAAGTCATCTACCACGGAGAACTACCATATTAACAATACATCCCTAAGAGATGAACCACTTCTTCAGGATTTGGGAACTTTGTGGACAGTGACCTAACTTTTGACCAACATATCCATTGTAATAAATTCCTTCTATATTGCACAGCTTATAAACAAAAGAACTGTATCTACATCTAGGGATGTCATTGCCCCCCTTTACTCAGCCCTCATTAGGCCAGTCATTGAATATAATGCTGCCTTTGTCATGCATCTGTCTAGACACATGTAACAACTGGAACGCCCACAGAGATACCTTACTAAAAGCATATATGGCCTAAACAACTTGTCCTACATGGACCAACTCAAAGCTCTGCCACTACACTCTGTATGCTACATAATATGCTACGTGGTAACCAGTGTCTAGTATACAAGGCATCCTTCAACCCCTTACTGATGGATTTACTGCACATCATCATATCAAATGGCATCAGAATTACTCAGTCTAGGGATTTAAACCTCTTCTGCAACATCAACAGAATGGTTTGAAGGGGCAGATATATCTCACAGAGGATACCATTGCTCTGGAATAGACACCCCTTATATAAAACAAAGTTCACCCTTGTCCATATTCATGCGCAACTTAGATCTATGGATTGGAAACATCAAATTTACCCCAGGACTTCCCCTGTACTACTAGTGGACAGAGGCCATTCCCAAATGTTTTATCCCATACCTGGGTCCCCTCAAATTATCTATTGTATGATCCCATTTATTTTCATTAGGGGTGATGTATAATTAATGACCATGGGATGGCAAGGCCCGTCTATAACCAAATGGGATAGGTTATTTCGAGCACACAAATGGGAAACTGGCTAGGCTTAAAATGACTCGCAAGGGCAGTTAGCCTAGCAATGATCTATGAATCTATAAAACAAGTTCAGTGTTATAAGTATTATTTCAAAACAAGTTTAGAGTGTGTTCTTTTTACAGGATGTTACAAATAAAAGTTATAACACACTCTGGATAAAGTACAGTTTTGTACCTACCATAAATGTAGATGTTCGAAGATCCACATTGCTGCAGTCCTTACATATGGGTAGTCCGCTGTCCTCGGTCGGCCCGAATACCAAAGTATTAGGCTGACGTCGGTCACGGCGCTTAAAACTGACATCAGGACGTCAGGGTACAAAAGTGCATGACCGACATCATATCCTCAGTCTTTTCTTGCCCCAGATGTCAGAAGGCCCTAACAAGAAAGGCCAAAGCCAAAAAACAGCAAAAATAACTAACCACCCTGCACTAACCATATTTACAATATGTACAACCCAAACCACACCACCACCTCTCACTACAGAGGGAAGGAGGGAGTAAATTGGACTGCAGCAATGTGGATCTTCAACATCTACATTTATGGTAGGTACAAAACTGTACTATGTTCTTCATCTCACATTGCTGCAGTCCTTACATATGGGTAGAATCCCAAAGCAGAGGTAAGGGAGGATGGCAAAACTATAAAGCATTAGGGGCTGCCAAGATGCCCTGTAAAATTGCAGTGGCAAATCCAGCCCTAGATTTAGAGTAAAGTGGAAGGTGGTAATGCTTAGAGAAAGTATGCACTGAACTCCAAGTAGCTGCTTCCAAAATATCTTTAGTAGCCACCCCTTAAAAAGCTGTAGAAGTGGCAGTAGCCCTAGTGGAATGAGGCCTAATCCCAGCTGGAATCTCCTTACCATGATGGGAATAACAGAAAGCAATACAAAAAACAATCCACTTAGAAATAGTTTGTTTTGAAACAGGTTTGCCCTGAGAACCCAAAGCAAGGAATGTGATTTCCTTTTTGAGCTATTCAGTAATAGAGGTTATCCAATTAACCTTATAAGTGAACTTATTTCGGAAGTACATACAAAGAGATCCAATGGGTTTTTTAAAGCCATTTTAAGTAATGATGCCTCAGCAACCTCCCATGCTCAGACAGACAATTCCTTGCACGAAGCTACCATCATAAACCAAGTTGAGGTTAATACATCATCCCAAGTTTCTTCATTTGACCTGTCTTCGTGCTACATTATGAATTACAGTTTCCATTCGAAAGCTATAATGTCTATCATACGTAAGAACTGGGATTTCATCACTAGTAGAACTTCACTTATTGACAAATTTGGTGTAGCTCCTAGTTTTGTTTTTAAAAGAAACAATAACTTGAAGGAGCTATCACAAAGGAACACTCCAAAAATTTTTTATAATAAGAAAACAGGTATGTTTCCTTGTGGCTTCTGCAATAGATGCCACAAAGTTAGATCAGGACAAACTTTTTCAATAAGGGATAAAAAATACACTATCAGAGTCCCCCTTAGCTGTGAAAGCAAATCTATTGTCTATGTAGCATTTTGTGACTGTTGCCCATCTTTCTACATCGGTAAAACCGATCGTAGACTCCGTGACCGCATGTACGAACATCTTTACGCGATCAGGACGGAGAATGAAAACAATGCACTGGCTGTACATACCATTAACCACCCTGGGCATAGTTTCTCTTTCATGGCAATAGATCAAATACAAGGCAATATTAGGGGTGGGCCCATCCCATTATTGCTAGAACTTTGTGAACTTGAGTGGCAACTGAGAACTGACGCTTTCAATTTCCCAGCACTCAATGAGAATTGTAGTATTTCTTCAGTTTTAAAACTGAGAAGCTACCTAAGATGAACATCTCTTTTGGTCTCTATATACTAGTTGTTTTAACTCATTTACCTTGAAAGTGTTCTTGAGGTAGATCTAGTTGTAACTTTTGTTCTTAAAGATTAACAGCTCCATTGTACTATGTAGATTAACTTGTTTTGATCAAATTCCCTTAAACACTCCTTTAAACACACCTTTAGTGGCTGTTGGCATTCGCGCCAACAAAAAAGTTTAAGTGTGTTCCTATGTTTTATGCCTAATGTTATATCTTACAACATGCTTGACTTTAACAAGTTGGCATCTCAATTTTATTTAATTTTTAAATATATATCATTTACAGTCATATTATATATAATGTATTTTTGTATTTGTGTTAATGACAATAGATGTTTACATATTTTATTTCCTTAAAAAAAAAAAAAAAAAAAAAAAATTTTTTTATATATCTTTTGATACATTTTTATACATTTCTTATGTATTTTAAACAACCTTCTAAGGCCATGACATCATTTCCTTTTTGGATACGTATATAAATTGATTTAGTCTAATTAAAGTTTTGTATTCTGAGGAAGCTGTGTCAGTGCACAGCATGGCAGCTGTACTAATAAATTTTGCGTTAAAGAGAATTCTACTTGTCCTGGGTTCTTGGCAACTATTTTCTTGGATTTATCTGCTGGAGCAAGGAGTCCGTACCTATTTGTTTTGGTACTCACTTGTTTTTTTTATCTTCCACGTATTCACCAGTTTCTCAAGGAGGACTTAAATTGCTTTTATGCAAGTAAAAACACAGTTGTGCAAGATCTTACCATAACAGTAGATGCCCTTCTCTTCATGCTGCAGTATTCTTTACAATAGGGATCCCCTGTCAAGAGTGGCCCAACGTCAAGCCAGTATACCAAAGTCTTTAGGTTGCTTTAAAGTACGTTCTACATCACACACATGCTCTCTGCATAAAGCATGGGGCATAAAGGTGACATCTGGACATACCATCCTCAGAATTGAGAACCCAGTAGGAATGCCAATCCAAGGAAAAAAAAGGTAACCAGTACATCCAGAAGAGAAAAGAACTGGGGGGGGGGGAGTAGAGAGGGAGTGAATACTGCAATAGTGAAGAGAAGGACCTCTACCATTATTGTAAGATCTTGCACAACTGTAATATGTCCTTCCATTTCATTGTTGTAATATTCTTTACAACAGGGAGAGTGCAAAAGCTCAGGAAGAAGAGAGGAAGCAGGACAGACCAAGCAGAGCTCTCCAAGAACCCATGGAGAATGGCACTATCAAAGCCAGCTCTAGCTCTGGGAATCACAGCCAACTTATAGCGCTTGGTAAATGTATGCACAGAAGACCAGGTAGCTGCCTCAAGAAAAGAGTTAGTATCCAAACCATTGAAAAAAAGCAACAGAAGGACCACAGTCCTAGAGTCTTAACAGAAGAAAGGCTCTTGCCATGGAAGATATAACACAAAGAAATGGCTTTAGAAATCCAAGAAGAAATAATTTGCTTGGAAACAGCCAAACATAAGAATCTAGGATAAAAGGAAAAAGAACCGATCAGATTTACAAAATGTCTTAGCCATATCCAAATAAAATCTGAGTGGTCTATGCACATTTCAAGGTGTCCAGCACATTCTCACAGACAGACTGCGAAGAAGGGAAGAAAGTGGGCAAATAATAGACTGATTAACAGGCAACTCATTCAGCACTTTGGGCATAAAAGGATTAGTATGAAGGGACACCCTGTACCTATAAAAAACTAAAAAAAGGAGGACAAGCCATAAGGGCTTAAAGCAACGACGCCCATCTGGCAAAAGTAAGGCCTAACAAAAGTGCAGACTTCAAAAAACACCACAGAAAATTCAGAGGAAGACACAGAAGTGGCTTTAATCCATCTTTATTCAATCCGTCCTGGTACCTCAGCTGTTCGCCTTCAATGGGACACATTCAAACATTTTCAGTGTTCTTTTATATGTGCATCAATCAATTAATTAAACAATTAATTGTTCCAAACATTTTTTAACACATTCAACACTGAAACATCTTTCCACAAAGGAATAAATATAATATTCTTTTTTTCTTTGCTTCTTTTTTTCTTATTTTAACATTTTGAAATTGATTATTTTACTAAAGCGCAGAAGAGGGAACCAATGCTGTCTGGGCCAAAAGGGAGTCACCAGAAAAATTCTGGGAGCATCCTGTTGTATTTTGAACAGGACTTTTGGAATAAAGGAAGGGGAGGAAAGGCATAAAGAAACATCCCCTTCCAAGAAAAAGAGAGGGCATCCACATTCCAGACCAAAGGACCTGGGACTCTGGCATAAAATAGAGAAAGTGGTCTATTCACAGGGGAGGCAAACAGACCTACTTGAGGAGTATCCCACTGGTGAACAGTGTCCAGAGACATCCCTGTGAAGCATCCACTTCTAGGACTATGTTATGGACCTGCTCAGAAAGTCTGCTACAATGTTCTGACCTGAGGGAACATACATTGCCTGAGAAGTCACACTAAAACAGCTAACTGGCAAAGAAAGTAAGATCTCATCTCCTCTTGCTTGTTGACATACCACATCACTGTGGCATTGTCTTGTAAACACCTTGAGAGGCCCTGGGGAAAACGGAGGGTGAAAAGCTTGAACAGCCGGCAGTAGAGCTCTCACCTCCTTTACATTGATGTGGTCTTTCCTTTGTTGAGGTGATCAAGGACTTTGCACCTTTAGACAGCCAAAGGATGTTCCCCATCCCACATCTGAAGCATCTGTGAACATCTCCTAAGAAGGAAAAGGGGGTTGAAAAGGGAGACCTAGACAAAGTGAACTGCTGACTCCACCACTGAAATTCCAGCTGGAGGCACGGAACCAAAGTCCAAGGGATGAGAATGTTGAAGCCAAACTGACTTTAAAAAACATGAAGTTCTGTCATGTGGAGTTTGGCAAAAGGGAGCATAGGAATGGTACAGACCATAAAACCTAGAGCTCTCATTAACTCCCTTGCCATGATTAAGGCCAGAGGAAGAAGGGACTGAAAAAAAGAAATGAGAGCCAAGGTCTTGGGAGGAAGGGATGCCAGCATTGGAATAGTCTGGATCCTGCACTCCAGAAATACATGATCCTGTGAAGGAGTCAGAAAAGACTTTTGGAAATTTATGCTGAACCCCGGGCTTTGCAAAAGGGAAATGGCAAATTGAATATGCTGCAGTCGAATCTCTGGAGAGGATGCCTGAATCAGGAGATCATCTAAGTAGGGAAAGACTTGTATCCCCCTTAGCCTGCAAAAAGCAGTTACAAGAGTGAGGCATTTGGTGAATACACTTGGGGCAGTAGAAAGGCCAAAGGGCAAAGCTGATAACTGAAAATGCCAGGAAGCAACAGAGAAATGTAAAAAGTTCCTGAAAAGGTGATGAATAGGGATGTGAAGATAAGCATCCTTGAGGTCCAGAGAGAAAAGCCTGAGGGAGCACAGCTGAGGAAAAAGTCTGAAGGGACAACTCTGAAAGGAAGGGACCTTCAAAAAAGGGTTCAGGTGAGGAAAGATCCAGAATGGGATTCCAAGTGCCCTCTTTTCTTGGAAACGAAAACATGCTAGAGTAAAATACCTTCCTCCCTTTGGGAATCTGGAACTTCCTGAATAGCTCCACAGAGTGAAAAGATCCTGAAGCACCCCTGGAAAGAAAACCAACTGCTCCTGTGGGGGTTGAGGAATGCCCCTGAAAGAGGAGAGAGATGTCCAGATCATGTAATGATGTAGGTGGATAATTGAAAGGACGCAGAAATCCTGAGTAAACTTTAGCCAAACTGGAAGGAATAGAGAAAAAGACAAAGAGGAAGAGGAATGTGGCTGAGGACAGTCAGGCAGCTCCTGGTTTGTCAAGAAAAGGATATTTCTGGGTTACAGGACTCTGTGTAGCTTTAGCAGGAGGAGCCCTTTTACCCAGCTTCTTACCCTTGGGAGGAGGGTGAGACTGCCTACCTACAAAAGGTGAGCTTATTAGGGTAATTTCTTTGAAACAAACACAGGAGAAAAAAAAAACATGTTTAAGTTCATGCAAAGCCTTGCCCACATCCTGAAGAGACAATCAGCAGCAGCTGCACCAAATAAGTGTTTGTTATCCTGAGGAGCATCCATGAACTTAGCCTTAATATTAGGCAAAAGTTGAAGCTAAAGCCAAGAATATCTCCTCAAAACAGAACCAAAAGTAGCAGCTCTAAGCATCTGTTGCGTCATAACTGCAATTAACAGAATGGCGAGCCATCTAAGAAGAAGTTCCTAACCAGGAAAGGGCAGAAGTCTTCCCTTCAAAATCAGGCAGGTCAGTAATTACCTGACAGGCCTGAGAAAGAAAAGCCAAAATATTTGGACGGACAAGCTCAGTAACCGACAGCTCTAAAAGCCAAGGTAGCAGAGGTATAAACCTTACCTTGCCTTTCCATAGTCCTAATGTCTTTATCAGAAGGAAGAAGCTTTGTAGAAGCAGTAACAAGATGGCTTGTCAGATACCATAGACACTACAGAGAGTGGTCAGCTGAAGGACATCTATAAAGGAATTTGCAATCCACAGGCACCCTGTAAAACCCATCAGACATTTTGGGTGGCAGGTGGCTGGGAGTCTGAAGCCAGAGACCCAGTAGAAAAGGCATCCAACAGGCAGCTAACATAGGAGGGAAAGCAGAAGGTCTGGGAGAGTTCATTTGCAGAAGTTCACAATACCTCTTCTGTACCTCAGAAACCGGGGCACAATCCAAGTTAAAATTCCATCATCCTGGAAATTGTCCCCCAAAAGGAAATCTCCACAAAAGGAGTAACAGGACTAGTAGACTCCTCTTCCTCAGAATAACAGTCTAAAGGGGAAGGAATCTGGGATGGGTAAGCATGGGATTCCTCATCTGAATCCACCTCCTCCTCAGAGGTACCCTGTTCCCTATGTGCTTTAGGAGAAGTTTAGGACCAAGGTGGAGCAAGATTTTCAAAGCCATAAGGGCATTTAACAAACCCAAAGTGAAATTCTGCCACCGTGAGGGTCCCTAGTAGTAGGAGAAAAGTACAGTTTTGTACCTACCATAAATGTAGATGTTCGAGGATCCACATTGCTGCAGTCCTAACACTTGGGTAGTCCGCTGTCCCAGTCGGCCCGAATATATGGCTGGCGTCGGTCAAATTAGTCTCAGGACGTCAGGGTACAAAATGACCGACGTCATATCCTCCTTTTCTTGCCCCAGATGTCAGAAGACCCTAAAAAGATAAGGCCAAAACCAAAAAACACCAAACACTCCTGCACCAAATATATGTACAATATATACAAAATTACAAGAGTATAACCTCACCCACACAAACAACCCTAAACACAGAGGGAAGGAGGGAGGACTGCAGCAATGTGGATCCTCGAACATCTACATTTATGGTAGGTACAAAACTGTACTATGTTCTTCATTCCACATTGCTGCAGTCCTAACACTTGGGTAGAATCCCAAAGCAGAGGTAAGGGAGGCTGGCAAATCATAAAGAAGCAGGAGCTGTCAACATGCCTTGCAAAATAGCTGTGGCAAAACCAGCCCTAGATTTAGAGTAGAGAGGAAGGTGGTAATGCTTAGAGAAAGTATGCACTGAACTCCAAGTAGCTGCCTCCAAAATATCCTTAGTTGCCACCCCCCTTAGAAATGCTGTTGAAGTGGCAGTAGCCCTAGTGGAATGAGGCCTAATCCCAGCTGGAATCTCCTTGCCATGATGGGAATAACAAAATGCAATGCAAAACCCAATCCACTTAGAAATAGTTTGTTTTGACACAGGCTTGCCTTGAGAACTCAAAGCAAAAGAAACAAACTGCTGAGATTGCCTAAAATCCTTAGTCCTGCTTAAATAATAACGCAACTGCCTGTGTACATCTAAAGTGTGCAAAATCTTTTCCCCCTTATTTTGGGGATCTGCATAGAAAGTAGGCAAATGAATAGTTTGGTTTAAAGCCACACTAGAAACCACCTTAGGCATAAAGGAAGGATTAGTACGTAATGATACCCTATCCTTATGGAAAATCAAAAAAGGCTCAACCGCCATAAGGGCCTGCAATTCAGAAACCCTTCTTGCAGAAGTAATGGCCAACAAAAAAGCAGTCTTCCATGACAAGTATTTCAATTCAGCAGTAGCCATGAGCTCAAAAGGTTGTAGAGTAAGTTTCTCCAACACAAAATTGAGATCCCAAGCAGGAGTAGGAGCTCGGGGCCTTATATTCTTTGCCCTCTAAGAAATTGCTTGAACAAAGGATGAGAAAACAATGGTGGGTCACAATCATAGTGAGCTGAAATTGCTGCAGCATGAATCTTAATGGAAGAGAAAGACAAACCTTTGTCCAATAACTCAGTAAGATATTGAAGAGCCACACTCAAATTAGGCTCAGAAATCTCCAAATTCTTTGCTGCACTCCAAAATAAAAATCTCTTCCATTTTTCAACACTTTCCTTGTACTAGGTCTTCTGGCTTCCATAATCACATTTAAAACTTGTTGAGGAAGTTGAGACCTGCTGTGATTCAAAACAGAATATGCCAGGCTGTTAGATGAAGAGAGTGAAGCTTGACATTGAGTAGATGACCGTCCCTCTGAGACAACAGGTGCGGAATCAAAGGTAAAGGCCATGGAGGCTTCCTTACCAGACTCCTCAGTAATGGGTACCAGTGTTGCGAGGCCAATCTGGAGCTATTAAAATCATCCTCGGCTTGTCTTGTCTGACCTTTAGGAGCACCTTTGGGAGAAGAGGCAGAGGTGGAAAGGCATACACATGAAGATTTTTCCAACTGAAAGAAAGAGCATCCACTTTCCAAGCTGTGTGATGAAACCTCTTTGTGCAAAACTTTGGCAGCTGGTGGTTTAGTGGAGAAGCGAACAGATCTATGTCTGGAGTTCCCCATGACACTGTCAATTTCCGAAATACATGAAGATCCAGTTTCCATTCGTGGGGATCCATGATTTGTCTGCTTAACACATCTGCTAAGGAGTTCTGTGCTCCCGGCAGAAACCTTGCCTGAAGAGTTAGTTGCAAGCTGGCGCAGTCTCCCATAAAATCATTGCTTGCCTGCATAACAGGTAAGAATGTGTTCCCCTTGTTTGTTGATGTACCACATGACAGTTGTGTTGTCTGTTAGAATCAACACCTGCCCTGGAAGAAGTAACTCCTTGAAAGCCATTAATGCAAACTGGACTGCTAACATCTCCTTCATGTTGATATGTAGATGCTGTAGTCTGGCAGGCCACTTGTCTTGTATCCACTTTCCATTCAGATGAGCTCCCCAAGCTATGTCTGAGGCATCTGTCGTTAGAATCTGACTCGCCTCTGGCGGTCACAGAGAGTCCTTGTTTAGGTGACATTCCTGAGCCCACCACAAAATTCCTTTTGAATGCAAGGTATTATTTGAATGACAGTGTCCAAATCCTGGCAGTGCTGTGTCCATACATTTTGAGATACCATTGCAGCTTCCTCATATGCAGTTTGGCATTGGGAAGCACCAGAATACAAGATGCCATGAACCCTAAGGCTTGAAGGACTGTCCTTGCAGTCAGCCGGACTGAAGAGATAGTTGATGGAAGTAAAGGGAAAGATTCTTTTGTTTGTCCGGGGTTAAAAGGCCATCTGGGTTGCTGTATTCAGTCTCACACCCAGAAAGCACATGTCTTGAGAGGGTACTAGACCGACTTTATTTCGTTCACAGAATACCCTAGGCATCTTAGCACTGCTATCACATATTCCAAATGCTGTAAAGGTCTTCCCTTTCTTGAGCCAGAATCAGGCAGTCGTCCAAGTAAGGATAGATTTGTATTCCTTCCTGAAGTAAGCTATCACTGAGCCAGAACCTTAGATATAGAAGCCAAAGGGCAATGCAGAGAACTGATAATGGGAATTCCCAGCTCAAAACGCAGATACTTCCTGCAACTTAGTCTGATAGGCACATGAAGGTAAGCCTCCTGAGATCTAAAGTTACCATCCAGTGATCTTTGCCCAGCAGAGGTAAAAGCTGTTGTAACGTCAACATTTTGAACTTGGGAATGTCCAGATAAGTGTTGAGGATAGATAAATCCAAAATTGGTCTCCACGTGTTCCCCTTCTTTGGTACTAGGAACAGAAGAATAAAATCCTAGGCCCCTTTCTGGCACAGGAACCAGCTGAATGGCCCCTATTTGGAGTAACAGAGAAATTTGCTTGTGAGCCTCTTTTCTTTGTAGAGGAGGAATGTCTGGCATGCCTGTGAAAGGAGGCAAGGTATGGAAATAAAACCTGTAACCGTGGTGAATGATATCCAATACCCATCTGTCTTGGGTAATTAAATTCCAATTTTCTTTGAAAAGAGCCAGTCTTCCTCCCAAAGGTGCTGCCAGACGAGAAAGTACTGGCAGCTGAAAAGGCAGGTCATTGGGTCTGTTTACGAAAGGACTGACCCCTGCCCTCACCAGAAGACTGAGCAGGTGAACTCCTGTTCTAGGCCTAAAAGAACCTTGAGCTCTGCCCCTACCACGTCTAGACCTACCCCTAGACTGGGAATCGGATATGTCCATTAGTAGGCCAATTTCTACTAAACTTGGGCTGAACCTGCAAAATCTTTAACAGTCTGCATAGACTTAGCCTTGTCCTCCATTTTCTTTAAAACTGCTTCCCACAGCGAACCAAACAACACGTCAGACTGTAACGAGCCAAAATCCTTGTCTTAACATGCTCAGCTAAAGCCTGCAACATCAAAACCACATTGCAAGGAATGCTTACCCACCTGTTCAGACACATGAACTAAATCCTGCAACTCTTACACTCAATACCTTCGCCAGAGCATCCACCTTAGACTTCAATTGTGAAAGGAGATAATTTTGATTTTAACATGTGAAACTGGCAATTCACGCCTCATGGCTAAAGTGGAAGAAGTATACACTTCTTTTCCCCATCTATCCAAAGCCCTTGCCTCTTTATCAGGAGGAACAGGATTTTTAACAACAGAAGCCTTAACACCTTTAGGCCCTGAGAAACAGTTTCGGGTCTGCCCTAGGACTCTTAAAAGATAACTTATGAGCTTCAGGCTATAATACCTATCTGGTTTAACTGGGGCAGGAGGCAAAAATCAGGGTTCAGGGAAGCCTCTGCAAAACATCTTCCACCACATCCAGAACAGGAGGTATAGCTAAAGGAATCAGAGAAATCTTGACCTTCCCATTTAAAATGCTCCCTCATGGAATGAAGAGTCTCTGAAAAGAAAAATCCTCAGGAGGAGAAGCCAAGGAGTAGAATCATCCACATCAGAATCAGAATAAGGAGGATACTCCTGCAAGTCTTCAGCGAAGACTCCGAACACTGCTCAAAACTCTCAAGCTCAGGTTCCACCCTAGGCCTCTTATCAGGAGGGCATAGAACCTCTAATCATAGTAATCAAATCTTCTGCCATTTTAAGCATATGTTTCTTAGGCAAAGATCCTGAAGAACTAGGAGAGACCCCCACTGAAGTTAAACCTGGCCTGCCTCTCAAAGAAGCCTTGGAAACAGAAGGAGGCCTAACCACCTTAGGAAGAGAGGGGAGAACAGCCACCTGAGAAGCCCCTTCAGCCTGGCCTACCTCCTGAGAGGACACATTCTGTAACAGTAAAGTCTCTCCCTGAGACTCCAAAGAAACTTCTGGCAGAACCTCCGGCACCACTGAGCCTTCTAAAGAACCGACGTCCGGGACTGACGGTTCTTCCAACCTAGGCTTTGCTGCTTTGTCCTTGCGCTTTTTTGGCGGGCGGAGCATCCGGCGGCATTTATAATTACAACGCTTCCCAAAACTAACCTGGCACAGTCTAACCTTCTCTTTATAGTGCGTTGTTAAATCTAGCACAAGAGCGACATCCAACAACGTCGTGCTCAGGCCCTAAACAAGGTATACACAAGGTATGGTAATCCCTATGAGGTATCCGTTTCCCACAGAAATACAGTTATTCACTTTTTCTGACATCCGGTTAAATACTGAGGCAAGAAAAAAAAAAATATTCCCAGCGGTACTTAGCCAACTTTAATTCGGTCTGAAACTCCGACTTCAGAAAATTTCAGAACGCCAACCTGCACTCGCAAAACTGCTTCTGCATCGGACCATGCGGCAAAAAAGACTGAGGATATGATGCGCATTTGTACCCTGGCGTCAGACTAATGCGCCTTGACCGATATACGACTGGGACAGTGGACTACCCAAGTGTTAGGACTGCAGCAATGTGGAATGAAGAACATCATGCTTTAATTTCTGTTTCTTCTTCAAAGGGATGCCTGCCTTGTAAAACTTAGACGGCTCAGATGCTAGACATTCCACAATTTACAGCTGGAACTTCCTCTCTAACCAAAATTTGAGGAACACCCCTAGGTCCTTCAGTAATAATCAGTCGAGGTTCCCCCTGAACATCCAAAATGGACATCTGTGAAGCCCAAGGATGTGCGAAAGGTCAGACCCAGGCTGGCATCTGAAGGGGTTGTGGTACAGGAATCAACAGACGAGCCGGTCGATCCTCCGGCTTTTCACTAGCCTCAGTAGAGATGTCCAGTGTGGGTCATACAGTGGAAGAAATCAGACAGACTTCTTAGTCTTCTTTACAGACGGTTGATCCACAGAGCAGGAAGTTCCCCCCCGTAATGTCTTTCGCTAAAAGTTTAAGACATTGGTTCTCTAAATACAAGGCCAAAGACTACAAGAGTCTTTGGAACGAAAGCCTAACAAACAGGACAGGATATATGACCATGGGAAGCACTGAAAGAAAATAAAAACTGCTCGTGACAGTCTTTATGGGGAATCTGTCTTCTACACCAGCATTTACCCTTCCTGGAAAACATGAAACCCCACAAGCAACAAAAAAAGAAAAATATGATAAGAGTAAAAACCCCAATGGGGCACTTATCTGAAGTTCTGAATATGGCATGTCTGGACATCACCTTCATGGCCTACACTACATGTGGGGAGCATACATGTGATGTACAGCATACCTTAAAGCAATCTAAAGGCTTTGGTATACTGGTCAGACATCAATCCGCCCTTGGCAGGGAATCCCTATTGTAAAGAATACTGCAACAGTGAAATGAAGGACATCACAAGGGTTTGGAGTAATAAAGACAATAGGCCATAAAACTTCAATTGCAAGACTCTAAATAGGAAGCATTTGTTAGTATTCAAATGAAAAACTTGTGTTTTATGGAGCAGGGCTAACTTAACCGTTTACTACTGTTTAGTCCTTATTCTAGTGTGTATGTATTTGTCTGAGTTTATGAGGGAATTGATGCAATCAGATATAACCTCTCGGGTTTTCCATGAAAGCAGAAACTATGAGCCAAGATGTACACATTTAGACCTGAAAGCAAAGTTAGCTAGCCTTTCCCTGGGAGAGCATGGGGACATGTCTGGGAAGGTTTGCCGTTTGACTTCTGGTCCAGTATATCTTCAGTAAAAGATATAGCATTTATTTAGCTGAAGATCAGATTGGTCTTTAAAATATTCTGTCTTGCAAAACTGACAAGTTATTTTTATACTCTATGCACATTGCCTTAACCTCTGCATATTTAGTCTGTATCAGCACAGTCTTAATTGCTCAAGTTTTCCACAGAATAACATCCACAGAAGGCACTCCAGCCATGGAAATATTTATTTAGCGCCTTCATCCAAAGACGAAATCAGAATAAAATGACAAAATGTCAACCAACCTTATATACTGTTCTACATACTCAAACAACTGATTGAACAATCAAACAATTAAAATCTAAAAACTGCAGCAAAGCAACTTTAAAAGCAACATTACACAATATAACACATAGCGTTTGTAAAAGGTGCTATTTATAAATATCACTGATTCCAGGAGGCTTACATCCGCGGTGGTGCAGCGGTAGCGTTATTGCCTCACAGCAAGAGGATCTCCCGTTCGATTCTTGGCTGGAGTGCGGGGAGAGTGCCTTCTGTGTAGAGTTTGCATGTCCTCCCCACGGTTGGGTGGGCGTTCGAAAGACATGCGTAAATGGGCGTGCCTTTGTTGAAGGTTGAACATCGAGCTGGCACCTTGGCGTACGTGAAAATCTACTGCCAATCATTAGCAGACCTGAGTTCCTCTGTGGCGACCCCTAACCGGGAAAAGCTGAAAGACAACATTGATTCCAGGAGGCTTATCTGCTTGTAACCTAAGCCGCCAAAATGTTTTTCTCCTCAAAAGCATTATTTTTATAATCCCCACCCCTCATATCCCCCAAGGACTGAATCTAGCACAAAAAAAATAAACTGTTTGAAATCTACACATGCAGTAGAATGTTTATAAAGAGCACTACTGATGTCACAGTGTTTAATACTATATAGATGGTTCCCTTATTTTCACGTTTAATTTTCTTTTAGACATACCTATATAAAAAGACTGGCAGCTAGAGCAGATTGTAATATAAATAATGCCAGAGGAAACACAATTCAAATAACTGTTACTTATAATGCGCTTATTTATACGAGACAAAATTACTGAAGAACCCTGCAGGATAAAAAAAGAGCACATATTACAAAACACACATATATACATGCCAGGATTTTTGTCAGTCATAACTGTCTTGGCTAGAATATTGTCTGTTTTTAAGTATTGTTTTAAAGACTCAACCTTAACTACAAACCTAGGTTCATTACATACTATTTGAATAATATTCCAATCAGCCTTAAAAATGTTCCAGTTCAGAATAAGAATAGATCCAATACTTGAATCATCCACAGTCATGCTCAGACAAAAACTATTAATATAATCTTTGTTTTAATATTAGAAAGAGAGGTATACTAGCAACCCTGTTCTCATTAGGCATGTCAACAGGCAACATAGGTGGAAACTTGTCATTCCTTCTTTCTATAATTTCATCTGCTGCAGCCTTAAGAACATTATAACTATAACCCCTGCCCATAAAAAAATATTTAATTAATTGCATAAAAAAAATCTCCTGATTAGTAGTCAGCCTTGAAGCCCTGATCATCTGCACCCAAGGTATATTTTTCTTAATGTACGGTGGTGGGCACTAGAAAAGTGCAAATAGTTATTAAGATTCTTTCCTATAATTATTACTAGAAAAAGCCTTACTACTTTTGTTCCATTGTTTGGCAACATCCAAAAAATGTACACAAGTATCTGAACAGCGTAGATTAAAGGTCTAAAAAAATCAGTAATATCATTAATATTTGAAACAAAAGCATTCATACCATCTAATTTGGCATCAATAATAAAAAATAAAATCATCCACAAATCTGCAATATTTAATTCCATGTGTTTTAAAGAAAGGCATATTATACAAATATTCTCATCTCCCACCACCCCATGACAATATTGAAGAAGGGGGCCACAGTTATCCCCATCAGAACCCCTCTTTTTTGGTGGTAAATCTGACCACTAAACATGAAAAAATCATTTCCAAGCACGACTTCCATAAGTTTATAAACAGTACTTGTATCACTACTACAGTAGCTAAATTTCACAAGATACACACTCGAAAATAAACACATTCTACCCATGGTTTGCTAGTATAGAGAGACTTCACATCCAAGGTGAACATATTCCACTTTCTCAGTATTTAACCTGTGCAAGCCATCCAAAAACTACAAGTCTCTTGTATAACTAATTTCTGGACAAGGGGATTTAAAAAATAATCAAAAAAGACAGAGATGTGTTCTGTAACACAGTCTTTAGCAGACACAAAAGCCTAAAAGGCAGATGGTATGTCCCACTGTGAAGTTTAGGAATCTGAAACAAAATAGTCAGCCTGGGATTTTAAACGTAATGTTTAAGATCTTGTGGCGGCATTTATTTATGCACTATATATTACAGGCTTCTTCAAGTTGTCTCTTCTATTCCACAGCACACTTCTCAAAACCACTGTTGTAGGCACAAACCTCATTTTCTGCTATGAGAGGCCAACTTCTCTGATCTCAAGGGCAATAGTTCTTCAATTTATACAGTAAAATAAGGTAATTGCTTCCTACCACTACTGTTTAAGTGCACCTTTCTACCAAATACAGAGACATAACTGCCTTTTTAAAGACCAACACATATTATTTACAACAAAATTTGCATTATTTATTGGTCATATTTTTAGTGCATTATTTCATAATACTGTTTATAGTATTAGTTACATGACATCAGTTTTGATACATCATATAGAAGACCTGCCACACTATGGTTCATTTATCGACCCCAGCAGGACACCCTTGGTTTCAGGTACACAAGATGGGCTGTGGGACCTGGGCAGTCAATTTGCATTGTGGTAGGATAACCTTGAGCAATAGTGGACAGTAAGCTTGGAAGTTTTTAATGAAAGCACCCGCCTACAAAGCATAATTTTTATATCCCATTGCTTGTGTAGTCATACTAGTGAAGGGACCATGATCTGTGATGAGTGTAACGTTCCTGCCAAGGAAAAAAATCATAGGATTCATAGGAAGTTAACCAAGTTTTGTGACCATTTACACCTTGCCAGTACCCACCTTTAGACTGCATTTCCTTTTTTCAGAGTATATATCAGCCAAGCCAGGTATGAAATTTGTGAATGTCCATCCAAATCATCCAGTTCTTGTTTGAAGGAAGATAATGTATCACACTCTGATTTGCCATAGGAGTACATTCCAGAGGTGGGAAAGGCACTCTGTAATGAACCCATCTCACCACCATGTTACATTTATTTTCTGATGAAAATTTAGATCCCCGGTTCTGGTGTTTTTGGACTGTTTGATTTGTGGAGATAGAAGAGATCCAGAACTACTGGGTCCATAATGGTACAGAAGGAAAGATATAGATCTTCCCTCACTAATCTAAAAGATCTAGAATAAAGAGACAGTGCTTCCAGTCAATTTTGCTAGTTTAGGGTTTTTAAGCCAGTGATTCTTAGGAACCTTTGGGATCATTTTAGTTGTTTAATATGTTTAGTGAGGTACATTCCCAAAGGGGACATTGTATACAATAATTGGTGTAATCAGTGCTGAATGTAAGGGGACAATAACCTCTTTAGATTTGGATATTACTGTGGCAATTAGCTATGCTAATTAGAAGGACCTTCTTAGCAATATTTTTACATGAAGATCAAAAGAGAGGGACTTATCAACCCAAGTTTCAAAGTCATTAACATTTTCAGAGTAGAGTGTTGTCTGTTTTATGTTGGGGGTGAGTACCAAATACGATAATATTCCACTTTTAGCATTTAATTTGAGCCCATTTTTAGTACACCAGCTATTTACAAGTGTAAGTTCTTTCTGAAGGGCTTTGATGTCAGAGGGGGACTTGACAATAACTCCCAGTTTACAGACATCTGAAAACTTGGTTAACCAGAGGTCTTGGTTCATGGTTTGAAGGTCAGAAAAGAAAATGCTTACCAAAATAAGTCTCATCGCTGATCCCCTTGAGACAACACTGGTCACCTTCAAACTCTCTGATAAGAGATAATAGTATAATGATGAAAGCATGTACCTGATGGAAATGCACTCCCTCCTCTCAGAAGTACAACACCTGGTCTCAATACTGCTTAACTTACAACTTAAAAAATATATAATATGATGATGCTCATATTTCTCACGATTAGAGTACCCTAAGCCATATGGGTTATATATCCTGCATAGGATATAACAGCCAGCCAGCATCCAAAGCTTTAGGGCACCTTCTACATGCCCAAACTGTTAGCTTAAATTGAGCTGACTTAAAAAAACTGGTTTGGGTATCAAGCCCTTCATAGCTTTCCTGCCACTGAGAAGAGAGCTCCTTTGCAGGCTTTTAGAATCATTGGTCTTCTAACACTGTTCTATTGCTTGGCAGACAAGTAACCTTTGGGAGGGGGGGGGCTTCCTCATTATGTTCTGTTTAAACATAGTCTTTGTCAGCTTTTTAAGGCTATGGAAAATATTTTGACTGTACTTTTTTTACTTTTGTGGTTAAAAGTTGTTGAAAAAAAATAAGTTATGTCCTTACCATAACGTTCCATGTGAGTTGTTCATCTCGCCTTTTCGGCCGCTTTTCAAGCTCAAACTCTCAGAGAAGCTCGAGACCCAGTATATATCCCATGATGCTCTACTGTAACCCCCAGAACTAGTACGCTGCACCCGAAGATAGCCTAAAAAAATAAGTACTGCAGTACCTACCTATCTAGGTATCTATAGATTTTCAGAAAGGAAAAACAGTCTGTCTTGAGAAGACAGGCTGACAAGGCCAACCAATCCACCAAGGCAACCATCTTTCTCACCAGGAAGGGGAAGGTGGGAGGGAATGTAAGAACAAAAAGGCGAGATGAACAACTCACATGGAACTTTATGGTAAGGACATAACTTCTTTATGTGAAGTTGTTCTATCTCGCCATTTTGTTCTTATACGTGGGTAACGTCCCAAGCACCCTAGTCCTGGGTGGCTCAAGGGAGAACATTCCCGAGCACAGTGGAACCAAAGGATGCCCTGTCCACTTTGTAATGAGTGATAAACATGTGAGGTTTTGACCACTTGGCAGCTGCACAAATGGTATCCAAGGGTAAACGAGCTGCATGAGCTAATGATGTAGAAACAGCCCGGGTAGAATGGGCTTTGACGTTAGTCAGTAATAGCTGGTTAGTGGAGGAATAAATGAATTTAATGCAATCAGAAAGCCAATTAGATAATGTGATTTTTGATACCGCAGAACCTTTCTTGTTCTCTGCGCAAGAGTTTGCCTGAAGTCTTTCGTTCTGTCCAAGTAGAATCTCAATTGTCTGTGAACATCAAGCTTGTGCAACATATATTCCAGTCTGTTGGTATGGTATCTAAAAAAGGTTGGGAGCTCAATGGACTGACTTAAGTTAGTTTCTGAACAGACCTTAAGAAGAAAGGTAGGATTTGCCCTGAGGGTCACCCTATCAGGGTGGAAGATCAAATATGGGGGCTTGGAAGATAAAGCTTGGAGTTCAGAGACCCTACGCGCAGATGTAATGGCCACCAGAAATATTGTTTTTCAAGACATAAACTTCAAATCACAAGATGACGCGGATTCGAAGGGGGTAAGCATCAACTGGAATAAAACAAGATTCAAATTCCAGGGAGAGACAGGGTGTCTGATAGGTTGTCTGAGATGGCGGGTCCCTTTCAAAAATGACTTGCATAGTCTGTGGGACATGATGTTAGACCCGTTAAACCCTACATGAAAGTTGGAAATGGCAGCCAATTGAACCCGCATGGTGGCAGCTGCTGCGCCATCATGGAACAAGGAAGACAAGAACTCTAATAATGGTATGAATAGGCGCAACATATGGGTCAACGTCGTGGTGAGAAGCCCAGTGAACAAATCGTTTCCATTTGCTACTATATAGCTTCCTGGTTGACAGTTTATGAGAGGAAACTATAATATGTTGTACCGCAGGTGACAAATCTTGAGACCTGGCTAATATGGGAATTGAAGCAGCCAAGCTGTTAGTTTTAGGGAGATGAGAGAGGGATGAAGAACTCCCGACGAACGAGTCAGAAGGTCTGGCACTGGGTCTAGAACCCATGGTTCTTCCACTCGATACTCCTGTAGGAAGGAGAACCAAATCTGACAAGGTCAAGATGGGGCCATCAGAATAACCGTCCTTCCCAGACTTTTGGCTTTCTGTATGAATTAGGGAATTGGCGGGAAGGCATACAGGAGGCCCGGGGGCCAATCGTGTACAAGCGCGTCCCTCTGGTTGCTCCCGAGTGGGGGATAAAGGGCAAAGTAGCTTCTGCATTTGGCATTCATCGCAGATGCAAACAGATCACAGCAAGGCTGGCCCCACCTGCGGAAAATCTTGTCCGCCACCTGTTTGAGGGACCACTCGTGAAGCAACAGGATGGCCCTGCTCAGTTTGTCCGCTATCACGTTGGATGACCCCGGGATGTGCGTTGCTATTAGAAAGTGCCTGGTGGATACAGCCCACTGCCAAATTCTTAGGGCCTCTCGGCATAAGGGATACGATCTGGTTCCCCCTTGCTTGTTGATGTACCAGACTACTGACATGTTGTCCGTCTAAATTGCAATTGTCCCTGGAGGAAGACAGTCGTGAAAGTGTTGCAACGCCAGGATCACTGCTCTCAGCTCCAGGACATTTATATGCAAATGTGATTCCATGCTTGACCAAGTACCTTGGACAGTCTTTCCCTGAAATAGCCCCCCCCCACCTATCAGGGAAGCATCCGTGGTCACTGTGGCTGTGGGTTGGGGAAGAACAAGGGGACGTCCGACTATTATCTGGTCGCTGTTCAGCCACCAAATGAGATCCTTCTTTCAAAGATTTGTTAACAGAATATCAGGCGACATGGGCAGTTGTTGGTAAGACCATTGTGTGAAGAGTAACCACTGGAGTATCCGCATGTGCATGCGCCCAAACGGGACTGCTATTAGCGTGGCTGCCATTGTGCCTAATAGCTTCAGTATCTGGGAAGCAGGAGCTTTATTCTGGGTCAACAGACTGGACAATTGACTTCTTAGAGATAAGATTCTTGTTTGAGGCAACCTGATCCTTGAATCGACGGTGTCTAGCTCTGCTCCTATAAAGGTAATACGCTGTAAGGGCGATAACGCAGATTTTTCGAGGTTTAAGGTTATGCCCAACTGGGAACACAGGTTGATAGTGTAGTCTCTTGCCTGAGTTAGTTGATGCCTGGAGGTGGCTGTGAGGAGCCAGTCGTCCAGATATGAAAACACCTGGAATCCTAAGCATCTCAGGTGAGTCGTGACCACTGCCATACATTTGGTGAACACTCTGGGGGCTGTGGTGAGACCAAAGGGCAGGGCTCTGAACTAGTAATGACTGGCCCCCAGCCAGAAACGCAAGTGATCTCTGGATGATCTGGCCATTTTGATGGGGGGCTGTGGTGAGACCAAAGGGCAGGGATATGAACTGGTAATGACTGGCCCCCAGCCAGAAACGCAAGTGATCTCTGGATGATCTGGCCATTTTGATGTGGTAGTAAGCATCCTGGAGATCTATAGAGCACATCCAATTGCCCGTTTCTAGGAACGGAAGTATCGATTGAAGCATGACCATCCGGAACTTTCCCTTCTTGACGAAGGTGTTGAGTTTGCCGAGGTCTAATATGGGCCTCCAGTCCCCTGTTTTCTTTGGAACTAAAAAGAACCTTGAGTAAGTTCCGGATCCTATCTGGTCCACCGGGACTGGCTGGATGACTCTTGTCTAGCAGGTTTTGAATCTCTATGGCTGCTACTTTTCACAGACTGGGTGGAATGTCTGGAATACTTGTACACATGGAAGGGAATTTTGTAAAGGGAAATGTAGTAACCTCTGGAAATTATGCTTTTTACCCAAGAATCTGTTGTAATGTTTAGCCAGGTGTTTAGGTATAAAGCCAAGTGACCCCCAACCACCTCCAGAGAAGGACAGCCAGACTTCCTTTCAGGAACGCTAATAGGGCTTACCAGAGAACTGCTCCCTGTCACCCTGATTTTGCGGACCCCCCCCTCTACCGTTTGGACGGGGACTTCTGTTTTTAGCCCCTCCTCTGCCCCTAGAGGGGGTATCCATAGGTGTGTTCTGGAAAGCTCCTTGGGGCTTTCGAAACCACTTTTTTCCACTTCGTTGCCCTTTGGGGTACGGTCTAGCTGGAGTGGAAAAAACGGACTCCTACAGCAGACAGAGTCTTTCCTTCTTGTTCACACCTAGTAAGAGTCTCCTTAACTTTAGGCCCGAACAAGGCGGAACCATCAAATGGGGTATTGACGGAGGACTTGAAGGCTTCCCCAAAGGAGCAAAGGTGCATCCAGGATGGTCTCCTAAGAGCTATCGCTGAACCTGCCGCCCTACTCGATCCATCGGCGGCATAAGAAATGAGCCGCATGGATGAGTTGACTATAGAATTGAGGGTGTTGAGTTGTGCAGTCACTTTCTCAGAAACTGCATCAGCTGTGTTATGCTGTAGAGCATCTCCCAGCTCTTTAAGGATCTCGTTGAAGGCGGGTACAATGGGTCAGGTAGTTGAGCAATCTCATGGAAAAAGCTGCAGAACTAAATATGCATTTCCCATACCTGTCCATCGTGCTAGAATCCCTATTAGGAGGATGGACAGAAGAGGCTTCCAACATCTCTTTCTTGATAGCTGCCGCCGCCGCCACCATGGCATCAGCCGGGACTCCCTTGGTAAGAAAGGCCTTGTCAGCAGGGGAAGTAATGAACTTGTTGGGCCTCCGAGGGACCAGTTCCACTGAATCAGGGGACTCCCACGCCCTTCAAGCAACCAGATCCATTAGTTCGTCGAAGGGAGGAGTAACCCAGGAGGTAGATGGTTGAGACCCAAAGGCCTTCAGGAGTACCGACATCCTCAGTAGGGGCAAGGGACTGCCAATCACCCCTCTGCCTTAAGATCTCCAATATGTCCGCAAATGAGACATCCTCTGAGGGGGATCGTGTGGACCCTTCTGATTCCTCCAAGTCGGTATCCGAAATCCAAGTGCCTCCTCTTGCACAGTCTCTTCCTAGGTACTTCATCGGTGGGAGCGTCCAGTAAAGTCCTTGTAGAGGAGGGGCCGCCCAATGGGGATACCTGAGGCTCTGGGTCTTGGCGCTTGGTAGGGACCTGTGGGGAAGAGACAGAACGAGGCCCTTTAGGGGGAGGGGAAGAAAGATCCCAGGAGGTAGTGGTCTTAGAAGACATGACCTTCCTCATGGCATCGAAGGCACCAGAATCCCGGTCCGAGAAGTCTGTCGGCTCCGAAGAGGCCGGCAGCCCTCCCCGAGCAGAGACCCCGCGCTCCAATCCAGAGGACGGAGCTGAACCCACCTGTGCCAAAGCCCCGAGGGGAAGGGTCGGAACCGAAGTCTCGGTCCAACTCTCCACCCCGGAGCCAGTGAGGGAGTGTCTGCTCAGAGACTCCCTGGTCGGAACAGAGGAGATGAAGGTCGACGGAGCCGAGGGAGCTGGATCGAACCTCGGCTCCGAGGGCTCTACCAACATCGGTTCTGTCTGCCCGGCTCCGAGAGTTCGATTGGCTTCGGAGGAGGAGGAGTAGAAAGTAGGGCTGGAATTTCAGGCTTCGAAGCAGAGTGGCTCGAAGCGGAAAGCATTCTGGCTAGGGCCGGGTTCTCTAGCAATCTCTTAACCACGCGGTCCAGGTCCACATCAAATAACCTCAAAGAATGGGTCGAGGGATGGGTCAAAGGAGCCGAAGACTGCACCGACTGAAGAATCGGGGACTGAGGAGTCTCAACACCGGATCCACAACTGGGCTCCAAGGTAAAGGATTGATACACTGCTGCAAGGGCTGTGGAGCCAATGATCGAACCATACTAGAGGAGCTCGGAGCAGAGGACTTGGGTTCCGAGGACCCCTTAGACGACTTCGACCCCTTCGAAGCCTTGGAAGAAAGGTCGGTCTTGTCCAGCGCAGCCTGAAAATCAGGCTTCAGGAGTCCCCCGTCCACTAGCTTCCTGCACCTCTCCAGAAGAACCCTGGTGCTAAAGGAGTGGCAGATAGAGCACACTTCCTGCAAATGAACAGATCCCAAACAGTACACACAGGCGGAGTGGTTGTCCGTGACAGATATTTTTTGGCCACACTCACACCTTTTGAAGCCAGACTTTTGCTTCTCAGACATTGCTAGAAGAAAGAGAGGAAAAAAAAAAAAAAATATATATATATATATATATATATATATATATATATATATATATATATATACACATACACACATATATATACACACACACACACACACACACACACACACACACACACACACACACACACACACACACACACACACACACACACTTCAAATCCCTGAACTCAAAACTTTGAGTATTAACACAAAAGTTATTCAACTATTTTTTATAAGTTTAACTCTACAGAAGTAGCTAAATTCCAAACTAATTCCAAACTTCCACTAATATAAAGCACACCCAAAGGAGCTGACAGAGCCCTGTCAGGCCCAGAAAACTAAAAGGCCTAGACAAACAGCCATTAAGAAAACACTGCAAAGTATTCTAAATTACACGCCAAGTCTAACTAAACTCTTATTTTTTTAATTACTATAACCACTAGCTAACACTCTAATAGAAAAATATATTTCAAAATATCTCTAAATATAGAAAAAATAACACTGGACCGAGCTTCCTCCGACGAGTCTGTAGATCGGTTGCAGCGGCAAACTAGAGCTGGGGGTTACAGTAGAGCATCCTGGGATATATACTAGGTCTCGAGCTTCTCTCAGAGTTTGAGCTTGAAAAGGGTCCGACTCAGAGCCGAGGGATCGGCTCCGAACCCATGTGTAAGAACAAAACGGCGAGATAGAACAACTTCACATCTATATTTTTCCCTGTGGTCAGGTGGCACGATGCCAGGGTAATCCTATGGGCTAGGCTTGTAAAGGCACCAGGGCCATTAGCCTAGTACACACCTATGAACCGATGAGAAAATAGGTATAAATTTAGTACTGTAGGTTACCAAATTATGGTGTCAGCATCCACTCAGCCACACTGCTTGAGCATACCGAGATACAATTTTTATACCTTATATTTAGCATAATCAAGAATAACTAGTAGCTGGTGTGCTTGGATACTTGCCCATAAGTAAGGTGGTCACAGTCCTACCATGCCAGGAAGAAAGCTGAGGAGAGTTAATTCTGCCAGTCTTCCCCAGGAATTTATTTGCATACATGTGCAAGTTAAACTTGTCTGAAAAGTACTTGGTATGTAAAAGGGGTACTGGAAGACACCATGGTTCACACTAGTCCAAAAGACTAAGCCCTTTACATGACTGGCGTGTGATCCTAGTCTGTATGCGGATGTTGGAAGCACACACCCAAAAGAGCACTGCATACTCTCTTTGTGCTAAGTTGCATTTGGTGAAATCTGTTAAAAATCTGATTTGCTTGCACTTCTTTTTTCTTTAACCTGCTGGATGCAAGTGGTGAGATTTGACAGCCCAATCCTCTGGTGGCCATCAGACCCATTTAGAGCAGTGAAGTGGATCCAAGGACTACAGTCCCTCTCCCTCACATACCTGATTGAATCCCACCATTGGCAACCAGTGTATCAAACCCTCTCTAGTGAAAGTCTGGTCCTTTACATACTGATATAGCAAGAGGTGCCCTCTCTCAAAGTGAAACATAAAAATATATATGCTGGAGCAAGAGATTAAAGAAGGTGCAAACTTCTTTACAGTAATACCGAAAATATTACAGGAAATATACAGTGGCATAGCAGATTATCTCAGAAAAAAAAGTTTCCATAAGACTATAGGTGATAAAATGGTATACTTGGTCCTTAAGAATAACAAAAGGGGTACTATACTATAAAAAACACAGAATTTAATGAGATAGGGTGATTAATGAGGATAGTAGTAGAGTGTCTGACAAACAAATTCTGGAGAGGAGAGTGGTATGAAAAAGACGGCACAACATGAGATTTAAAAGAAGAGCAAATAAGGGGATTGGAAGGCTTACTATTGAAACAAAACAGTGCAAGAAACTTGTGTGTGTGGAAGATTTTCAGTCCATATATTTCTAGTTAATCACTGTATATTAATCAGATCACACAATAGTAGTAGAAGTAGCGAACATAAACTCGTCAAGTCAAAAATTAATAGAAAATATATAATTCTACAGCATTACTAAGTATTCGAAAGTAATCCAAGCAAGACAGGCCGTCTGTTTCCAGTCGAAAATCCTTTATTATTAAGTACACAGACAAGCGATCCAAGTAAAACAAAAATAGAGTAATAATTTCCTCACAAGCTTTCTAAATATATATATACTTTTTATCAGGCATGGGAGTGGTTTATTGTGCTGTAAAACAAAGTATTATTGGTACACATGTTGGCATGGGAGTGGTTTATTGTGCTGTAAAACAAAGTGTTATTGGTACACATGTGTACCAATAACACTTTGTTTTACAGCACAATAAACCACTCCCATGCCTGATAAAAAGTATATATATATTTAGAAAGCTTGTGAGGAAATTATTACTCTGTTTTTGTTTTACTTGGATCGCTTGTCTGTGTACTTAAAAAAGGATTTTCGACTGGAAACAGACTGCCTGCCTTGCTTGGATTACTTTCGAATACTTAGTAATGCTGTAGAATTATATATTTTCTATTATTACTTTTTGACTTGACGAGTCTAAGTTCGCTACTTCTATTACTATTGTCTGATCTGATTAATATACAGTGATTAACTAGAAATATATGGACTGAAAATCTTCCACACAGAGAAGTTTCTTACACTGTTTTGTTTTTAGACCCACTACACTTTAGTGGGTTATTTTGAGACTTTGGGGATACCACGGAGATTTGTTTTTTGAAGGTTTACTATTGACACACAAGTTGAAAAAGTCTTGAGAGATCATCAAAAGGAAAATACTCAACGGCGAGAGATGGCATTTCAAATCTGAATTATATAAGGTACCAAGAACATTGAAAAACCCCAAAATGAAGCCAGAAACCAGATCCCAGAGACTACCAGTAAAAAGAGGGGAAACTTTATTGTATAAAAAACATTATTATAAAATAATTCCTGTGAAGTCTTCTCCATGCTAAATTGTAACACAAACCAATAACTGAAGAAAATAAAAGACCAAAAACAGAAAGTGCAACACAAAGAATAACCACAGGAACCAAATAAACTTTTAATTAGGTTAAGTGTTTTCCTTTCTCAAAAGGAACTTCATCAGAACAAATTAAGAAATCAACAAAATTTATGTAAATTAATTTGTAGCAGTCACATCACTAAAAATCAGATTATGACTCACTACATAATAAAAACTAAAAATACAAGGAAATAAATCAAGTTAATCATTTTAAAAATATACAGATAAATTAATAAATTACTGAAAATGTATTTCCCATAAAAAAATCAAAAACATTATTTAACACTTGTCATAACCTGGTAGCTTTAACTGCAAGAATGCTACTAATGGATACAAAATCATTTCATCCTGGATATTTATTCACGTTAAGCAATACCTGCCAATAACATTCTCTAGCATCTAGAGTGGATATAAAAAGTGTACAGACCCCTGTTAAAATGCCAGATTTTTGTGATATAAAAAATAAGGCCACAATAAATCATTTCAAAACTTTTCCCACCTTTAATGTGACCTATAACTTGTACAATTCAATTGAAAAACAAAGAAATCTGTTGGGGGGGGGTATAAAAAAATACAATAAAGTCTGTTGCATAAATGTGCACACCCTTAAACTAATACCTTGTTGAAACACTTTTTGGATTTAATTACAACATTCAGTCTTTTTGGGTAGGAATCTATCAGCATGGCACATCTTGACTTATTTGCCCACTCTTCCTTGCAAAAGCGCTCCAAATCTGTCAGATGGCGAGGGCATCTCTTGTGCACAGCCCTCTTCAGGTCAACCCACAGATTTTCTATTGGATTTAGTTCTGGGCTCTAGCTGAGTCACTCCAAAACTTTAAACAAAACTTTAAATTTTCTTCTGATGAAGCCATTCTTTTGTTGATTTGGATGTATGCTTGGGGTCATTGTCGTGTTGAAAGGTGAAATTCCTCTTCATCTTTAGCTTTCCAGCAGACACCTGAAGGTTTTGGGCCAAAAGTGACTGGTATTTGGAGTGGTTCATAATTCCTTCCACCTTGACTAAAGCCCCAGTTCCAGCTGAAGAAAAGAAACCCCAAAGCATGATACTGCCACCACTATGCTTCACCATGAGGATGGTGTTCTTTTGGTGATGTGAAGTGTTGTTTTTGTGCCAAACGTACCTTTTGGAATTGTGGCCAAAAAGTTCAATCTTGGTCTCACCAAACCATAACACATTTTTCCTACATGCTTTTGGCAGACTTCATGTATTGTTTTGCAAAATTTTAGCAGAGCCTGGATGTTTTTCTGTGTAAGAAAAACTTAGGTCTTGCAACCCTACCCCATAATCCAGACATATGGAGAATACGGGAGATTGTTGTCATATGTAGTACACAACCAGCACTTGCCAGAAATTCCTGCAGCTCCTTCAGTGTTGCTGTAGGTCTCTTAGCAGCCTCCCTGACCAGTTTTCATCTTGTCTTTTCATTAATTTTGGCGGGACGTCCAGTTCTTTGCAACGTCACTGTTCTCCCATATTTTCTCCACTTTTTGATGACTGTCTTCACTGTGTTCCATGGTCTATCCAATGCTGTGGAAACTTTTTTGTACCCTTCTCCTGACAGATACCTTTCAACAATGAAATCCCTTTGATGCTTTGTAAGCTCTCTACGAACCATGGCTTTTGCTGTAGCAGGCAACTGAGTAAAGGTCAGGAAAATCCTACTAGGACAGCTAAACTTTATTTGGGGTTAATCACAGTCTCTAATTGATGGCAGGTGTGTACCCAAGAAGACTGAATGTTGTAATTAAATCAAAAGGTGCTTCACTTATGCAAACGGCTTATTGTACTTTTTTTACTTTTTATATTTTTCCCCTAACAGATTTTTATTTTCAATTGAACTGTACAGGTTAAAGGACACATTAAAGGTGGGAAAAGTTTTGAAATGACTTATTGTGACATTTTTTTATATCACAAAAAACTGGCATTTTAACAGGTGCGTGTACACTTTTTATATCCACTGTAGTAGAGTTTAACATATTACAATTTTAATCAGTTCCTGTGGTTATTCTTCATGCTGCTGCATGTTTTGTTTTTGATCTTTTTGTTTTCTTTGGTTATTAGTTTAAATATAAATATTTGAATAAGTGGACAATGGCAGCAGGTGCTGTTAAATATTCAACATAATGAAACCATAAGGCTTACCCAAAATAAAGGTGCTGCACTATTCTTGCTCTTGAAGCAAATGTGGGTCACTGCTGAAATATCACTTAAATACTTATTTCTCGTTACAAGATCACAGTTAATGTATATTCATAAGCTCCCCTCACAGATGAGAGTTTAAAGGGATTTTTTTATGCAAAATAAAAATCTTTGCGGAGTAACAAAAAAAAGGTAAATGTGTTTGGGTCTAAATTAGATATTTAGAAACGATAAACAAGCAAATGCTCTTTTAATAGACACATAAAACACAAACTCACTAGACACCTAAGTTACGGAACAGCGATTTTTTTTCCCCAGGGGGGAAAAAAAAATTCGCACTGTTCCCAAAAAACACTTGAGACACAAAAAGTGGGGGGCTATGCCCCCCCTACTTAAAATATACCAACTCCGAGACTGCACCACTGTGGAGTTAATGGCAAAGTCCCGAGGACAGCCCAGCAATATTTTTCCCCTGGGAAAAAATAGCTGTTCCGTAACTTAGGTGTTTAGTGAGTTCGTGTTTTTGTGTGTCGATAACAGCATTTGCTCTTTTATAGTTTCGGTTATCTAATATAGACCCAATGTGTTCATTCCTCCACCCCCACTAATCACCAGTTATACCAAATCTTTACCAACTATGATTTCACATAAAATTTCAGGCAATTTGCTTGTTACTCATCAAGGAAATTTATGTTTATGCAACTACAGAACTTGTTCGGTACAATCAATTTCATGACCAATAACACCATTTAAAAGAAGTCCAATGAGGCTGCTATGTGGGCATTCGTGGTCACAAATTACTGCTTTATGGGTCAACAAGAAAGTCAACTGTTTTTATCACTGAAACAATAAAATCAAGGCTTATTTTAGGTTTAACCAATGATTATATTTATTTTATGGAAAGGATTGAGAGAGCTGTACAACAAATTTACAAACCATATTCAGTCAGTGTATGTTTAAAGCTTGTGTTCAGCAGTGGCGATCTGGTCACCAATGCTCTGGACGTCATTTATATAAAAAGATTATTGTAGTGTTCAGTATGAAACATCTACTTACAGAAATGAAGTTAAAAAAATGTGGTTTTGGGATGTATTGCAACAAGCATGTAAGCAGCTTGAAATAACATTCACAACTATAGAAGTAGGTATTAGGTTAATAAAATGTTGGTAGAATCTCCAGAAATTGAGGCTAACACATTGCATTTTGTACACATCAGCAAAAAGGAATCAGGACAAAGTCAAAAAGTCTACAATTTTCCATGAAAAGTGCAGCACACCTGGAGGGTGGTGGTGCTAACTACCTCGCTGCAGAGAGAACAGCAGACAAATGAGCAAGCGCTGTGGGGTTTAAGTAGGTCCACAATGGGGGAAAAATAAATCAAATGTAAAAGGAGGCGTTCACAATTAGTGGAATCTTAGAGTATGCATTAAAAGCCACAAGAACACAGCTGAATAAACAGAATATTCCCTCTGCCAACAACATAAGACAATGCACTACAGAAAGAAAACGCGAGACTTAAAAGAAAAAAAACGCTTGAGCTGGACTTTGTGCAAGGACAACAATGAAACTGACAGAATTAGAACAGAGCAAGGAGGGAAAATCTGTGGTTCTGTTATTCCACAGAAGCTCGAGGGATCCAATTAAAGAAATCAATGGTGAGAGTTCACAGTGTATATGAGCCTGGAGTTTTGCTAGGATAAGTGCCACCAGACAACAGAGAAGCAAATTGTTTCTGGCAATAATGACCTGCAAACAAAAGGGTCTAAAGGTTAAACTACAGTATTAAGTAATACTTGGAGTGTTTACCTCATGGGACTAAAAATATACTTTGCAGTGAAGGTAGCTACAGGGAGAGCCACAGCAAACAACAGTACAACAGGAGAAACAAGAGCATTTGAAGAGGTATGAGGCAGAACAATTCTAACGAAGAGATATCAGACAAGCCATTCCCCATGTTTCAGAGGTAAATATTGGACAAACAGAAACAGGAAAAGTTTTGGAGCACTAGAGGAGGGGGAGGACAAACTACTAGGGTATGGGAGAGAAGGAAGACAACTGGATGAGAGCAGAGAGATGAGAACGAAAGGTAGATGGACAGTTCCATTATGAACACTTTCAATGAGACTCTAATGTATTACGAAAAAATTTTAAAAAAAGTGTTCTGAATAGAATCTGAAAAAATATGCGATGGTGCTGGTTAATTCAGGTAACATGCAGCATATACTGAAAAATTTTAAACATTAAATGACATCACAAAGTTAGAAAATATTTAAAGCAATTTAAGTGGGGATGGGAGGACTAAAACACGGTCTTGGGTTTCTAGCAAATGTGACCCTTATTCCTTTGAGGGGAGGATTTTATTGCTAAATAACTTTTGTAAAAAAGTTAGTGCACTTTGGTGATAAATTGAGTAAAAGGGGAACTTCTATTTCTTCTCTACAGCTGGGCTACTACTATATAGTGGGGTTGTCTAAAGTTTGCAGTATAGTATCTGAAATTACTGCAGACAATGAAGGAGGCAGGGCAGTGAGGAAAGGAGTCCCAGAATGATGAGTCACTTAAGGCTGACCAATACAAGGAAGAAATTAGAGTGTCAAGGGGTCAGTGAGTGGGAGACAAGCTTCAAAACAGCTTAAGCACATGTTGCAGATAATGAGGTGGTGTACAGAAGAGGAATAAGATGGTGGCTGGAAGCTTGCAAAAAATTAAAATTAAATGGTGCTGGTTAGATGATAAATCTGAGTTAAATATGTGGGGATCCAGAAGTCTGATAAAAACAGAACAGTGGAACGGATGGAAAATGAGTTGTTTTACTGGAGTTTATGACTTGATGTTTGTAAGCAGTGAGTATAAAGGGTGTTTTAAAATGAGATGCGAGAAAGCTAAAATGCCTTTCCCCACTTCTATCCGGAAATGTTCGCAAGCATTACAGAGAATACAAGGGATATTTTACAGTGGGTGGGAGGATTAAAAGAATAGGAGGAATGGAAGTTACAATATGGCAAGTTATATAGGATGGCAAGCTAATTAATATGAAACTAAGGAGAAACAAAAGGGTGCAGAGTAAAAATAAACACTGCATTAATTTTCTGGCTGATTAGTGGTCTAAATAGCTTCTTTAAAAGTGACACAGACGGGCTTGTTTGAAACCACAAAAAGTTATTTTCCCAAGTTGCCAAATTGGATCATGAGGTCCACAAAGGAACAAGAGCTAGCTGCAAATAGACGGGAGACAACAAAGAGTAGAGCCAACAAACTGGGAGCAAATAATACATGAAAACAGGATTAATAAGGAGGACCAAGCAAATATGGAATTTCAAATACCAGAACATAACCAACGTCCAAGGAGAAAATAATTTATACAGCTTATAGAACATTAACAGACAACTATAAGAATAGAAGAGAGACGCTGAGGAATAGCTGGACTGATAGATTAGGGCAATACTAAACAAAATAGTGGGGAGGGTTCAGCATGGTTCTGAGGTACGTCACTAAATCTAAGGGGTTTAGAAACTGTGCCCAACAGTGCTTACACAGATATTTTTACACACCATGTATACTGCAAAAATGTTTCCTCCCAGGTTAATGGATGCTTACTGATGCAATAAGGGAACTCGTGGCCTGGAAAGAGGCTTTCTTGGATTGCCCAGGGTTGTGTGAATCAAAATCAGACATTCAAAACTGCTTCAAGTCAGCTTACCGAGTTAAAATATAGGTGAACTCTGGAAGTCATGTTATTAACTTGAGACAGAACTTTTTAGGGTGCATTCAACATGTAACACTGGTAATGTTAGCATCAAAAAACCTATTACTCACAAGTGGGAAAAAAAAAGAGAGGTGGCAGAGACAATGATAGAAATTAAGCAGGGACAATTATCAAAGAGAACCAGGAAGATAAGTGATAAGACAACCAACAAAAGAAAATACTCTATGAAGCACAAAGGATGATGCTACATTGGGGCTGTTATGTAGTTGCTCAGCCTGGGGGCAGCTAGACCTCAGCACTTATTCACCACCTAACCATCCACTCACCAAAGGAAAAGCTGTGGTCTGGGAAGTAAGACAAAGTTTTGAGTTAATAAGACAAAGGGTGCTTTGGTAGCTCATGCTGACGACGAGTAAGAAAAAAAAAAAAAAAAAGACCCAAAGGACAGCAGAATGAACACAGACACACACAGGCCTCAGTAAGAGATAATTGGTGAAATATGCAAACTGATCCGTTACCTGATTCGCAAACCACAGAGCCCGGCCTTAGCTCCAGCATCATGGTTATCATGGCAATATCAGTGGAGTACAGAATCTGGGTTCTGTGGGGTAGGTTTGCAGTCCAGAGCTCTGGAGTTGGATGTAGGATATATACCCAGCCTCCTTTGCTGCAGGTCACCTTTGATCCAAACTTCTTCCCTATCAAGTCTGTGGAATGTCTAATTACTCCATATTTTGTCTGTGTTTGGCTTCCATGCTGAACTTTTATAGGAAACATGGAGTCATGTCCTAGGAACACAATAGCAGTATCACCATCTTTGATGTCATTCTGGTACTCAATGAAACTCATTTTGTGACTTTGGAAAGCTCTAAAAGATTAAAAAATAAAAATGTGAGTGAAACAAATTAAATTAGGGCATTATTGCAAAAGCACCAGATTTGTTCCATTTTATTCCACATTCTTTTTACTGTTGCACAGAACACAATAAGCAAACGTATCATCAATGACTACTACTAAATGACAACTTTACAACTCAAGAAGGCCATATTAAACTAGGACACATTTTCCACAAATACATACATTTGAAACATTTACTAAACAAGCAGATACAAAATAAATACCTTCTAAAAAAACTTTCATCCGCCAGCATCTAGTTTAGTTAGCATTTTTGCCAAAGATGTCTGCATACAGAACCATTATGGCAAGATACTGTAGAAAAGCTTATAGCTGCATAATTTTAATTAAAGTGTCAATTGCTTTTGCCCTTAAATACAAGACTTCATCAGAACCTAATGGGTTCTGATGAAATCTCTTATTTAAGGAACAAAATCACTTGATGTTTTAATTAAAATTCTACAACAATAAGCTTTTCTGCAGTACGGTGCCTTGATATTTGGAGAGTCAGCTGTTTGTGCCCCCCCCCAGAGTTTATCAACTTGCAGAATACTTGTCTGCACTTCTAATTACTGGGATTCTTCAAACAGATGGTGAGCCAGTGGTATACCTTCAATTCAATGCTGCTTACATCAACACACAAATGAGAGCATTCATGCTTAATACTAAGCAAACACAAGCAAAACCAATGAATTCTCTCACGGTACACACCAGGCTGTATTGCAGCTTATCTAGAACCTTCCCAACCTCCAAAGCAAATGGAAACAGCATATTTCATTGTTTCTGCAGCAAAATTAATTTTATTTCTGCTTATCATTTGACTGTCTACAGTAGCATCTACAGGAGATGCTTCAAACAAGAGCATCATTTTCTTTTCCTCCTAGAGCACATCTTAATGCCCCTGCACCCCACTACACACACACACACACACACACACACACACACACACACACACACACAACTAGTGGAAGGAAGAGATGTCTCCTGCTACCCACTACTAGGCAGTCTTGCTCTACTTAACTAATGCACGACTTATCCTGCCTGTGAACTAAACAACGTACAATGTCCTTTATAAATAACTAAAAGCACCTTCAAATGCGTGCAATGTTATCAATTATTCACATAACATATGCATTCCATTTAAAATTGGCAGTAATACACAACATAGCTGGATCAAAAAAGCAAGCCAAAAGTTCATGTCTGAAAAGTAATCATTTATGAAGATTTATACCGCACAACTGTATAAACTTAACTGTATAATAACCAGCTTCTTTCCAAAGGTGCTAAAAGCATGCATTTTAAAGAAGTCACAAATGCAGAGGCCGCTCCCACTATTTTCATAGGTTCATAGGTTCATACTAGGCTATCTGCCCAAGGGCATTTATAAGCCTAGCCCATAGTTATGTGGCTTTCGCCACCCCTTTAGTTTGAATAAAAACTATGCCTATCATTTTTCTGTGCCTCTGTCAAGCAGTGACACTGAAGTAATCCCTGGGGTATATCTGCGATCTCCCATCCATTGGTCAAGATTCCTCTTGAACAAGGCCAGCGAGGTGCTCTGCCTCACATGTACCGGGATTTTGTTCCACAGCATAGGGAGTCTCTGGGTGATGAATCTGTCCCTCCAGCACGTTCTATTTATAACCGTGTCAAGGTTTAAGTCTCCCACCCTTGTGGTTCTGAGGGATCTAGATTTTTTGAGGTGAAGCATATTCATCAAATCTGGGTTTGACATGGCCTTATATGTCAGGCACAGGTCACCTCTGAGCAAGTGGTATGAGACTGAATAGAGCTGGAGTTCTTTCAGTCGGGCAGCATAAGACATATGTTTGAGACCCGTTACCCTTTTCGCGAGGAACTTTTGGGGCCTTTCAAGCTGCAGCAGGTGTCTGGTCAGATACATTGCAAACGAGGCATTGTACTCAATCATAGGTCTAATGAGTGATGAGTACAGGGGGACGATGACCTCCCTTGATCTAGATGTGAATCCCTTCATGATCAGGTGGGCGATATAGAAGGTTTTCCTAACTACTTTAGCAACATGAGTGTCAAACGAAAGGCTACTGTCAACTTGGGTCCCCAGATCCCGGATGACTTTCTGTGCTCAGTGGATTGCCACCTATATGGTAGCTAGGGGTAACCTTGTTTTTCCCGAAGGGTATGACTATGCATTTTTTGGCATTTAACTTCAGGCTCTGGCACCAGTTATCCGTTTCTGTGAGGCCCTTCTGGAGGATATCTGTGTCAGATGTGTTTTCGACTATGGCGCCCAGTTTGCAGTCATCTGCAAACTTTGTCAGCCATAACCCTCCTGTGTTTGCTTGTACTTCAGAAAAGTAGATGCCGAACAAGAGTGGACCCAGGACTGAGCCCTGTGGGACACCACTTGTGACAGGCTTTGAGTCTGACATGGCTCCAGCAACTCTGACCCTGTGGGTTCTGTCACTTAGCCAGTTTGCAACCCATCTTGTGATGTATGGGTTTACATTCAAGCTGATGAGTTTTTCGATGATACCTGAGTGGGGTATTGTGTCGAAAGCCTTTGCCAGGTCGAGGTAGGCTGTATGGACTGCCTTTCCCTCATCAATGGCCTTGGTGACTGTCTTGAAAAAGTCAACCAAGTTTAAGAGGCAGGATCTGCCTTTGACAAAGCCAAACTGGGTTGGATCCAAAGTCTGCAAGTTCCCTATGTCTTTATTTATGAGTTCCATTATGATCCTCTCCATGGCTTTGCAGATAAGGCTTGTCAAGCTAATGGGGCGGTAATTTCCAGGGTCTGTGGAGGCACCTCCCTTATGAAGTGGGACCACAGTCGCTGTGCGCCACTCCTTGGGTACGTATCCTGAGGTGAGGCTAAGATTAAACAGCTGTCCTAACTGTGGGTTTAATTCCTCGTTGAGTTCATGAAGCACACAGCCGGGGACACCATCCGGTCCCATGGATGCTGTGTTTTTTGCCTTAGTGAGGGCAGTTCTCACCTGGGCGTTGGAGATGTTTGGGGGCTACAATCCTCTGGAATAGATATCTCTCCTTTTGGGGAGGGGGAGAAGTTTGCACTGAACCTGTCAGCCAGTATGTTAGCAATGTGTGTAGGTTCAGTAATTTTCACATCATTTTGAACTAATTCTGAGCATATCTGGGAGTTTCCTCCTAGGTTTCTAACATAGCTAAAGAAGGCCTTATGATTGTCTTTAGAGTCCTTGGCGATTTTTCTCTCAAAATTTGCCTTGGATGATTTTATGAGAGCTCTAAGTTTTTTACTTATAATGATCAAAGGTGTCTTACCTTTCAAGGATTTTGCTCTATCTTGTAGTAGCTTCCTCCTTTTGTTGTAGAGCTTGTTTATGGCTGGGGTCCACCAGACTGGACGCTTGCCTTTGGTACAGAGAGTCTTAGTTTTGTTTGGGATTGCCTGATCCATGCAGTCCTGTAGGTGCTGGTAGAAGGCATTTGTAAGTGATTCAGCGGTTTGAGTAATGTTTACCACTGGCTCAGGGGCCTTAAAGGAGACCACACTAGTTTTTAGAAGTGTGAAATCGGCTTTTGAGAAGTTTTTCACTGTGGTCTTTTTTGTTTCAGGTGGCGGGATGAGGACCTCCAGCGAGATTAGTTTATGATCTGATCTCACCAGTGAGGGGTATACTTCCGGTGTTGAACATTTTGATCCCATGTTCGTGATGATGAGATCAAGTATGTTTTCTCCTCTTGTGGGGATGGTGACTAGTTGTTCCATGGCATTTGAGTTTATGAACTCCAGGAATCTTTGGGTTAGAGTGTTCGGGCTTGAGTAATGTTCCCAGTCTATATTAGGGTAGTTGAAGTCACCTAGTATGATGGTGTTTGGAGATACATTTATCCCCTCCAATGTTTTCAGGAAGGCCATGTGAGGTTCCTGAGTTTGAGAGGGTGGCCTGTAACATGCTACAAATTGCAGAGCAGTCTTGCCTATGGTTAATTGCACCTGGATGGTCTCCGATGCATCGTGCGTTGCCACCAACCTTGAGGTGTGGGTGTCCTTTATGAATATGGACACCCCCCCCCTTTCTTGGTGTTGTCCGGATTTTGGGGCCGGAACGCATGATATGAGGTGAAACCTGTTAGTGCTGGGGTGCTCTCAGGAGCCTTGAACCAGGTTTCTGTCACAGCACAGACATCGATGTTCTCCATATTGAGAAGGGCCTCGAGTGTGCATCTTGAGAGTGAGACTTCTGGCATTGAGCAGCATTACCCTTAGTTTTTTTCCTTTTGGTGTTCTAGGGTGGTAGGTTTAGAATTTGAGCCTTGCCTAAAAAGGCACTATGGGGGTGGCAAGAGCCTTTGCCAATATCCGGAAGCCCAGCGGTGACAGGTGCAAGCCGTCCCTTGCGAAGCAGCGTGGCTTGTCCAGCATGTCATCCCAGGCAGACAGACATTGGATCCCCTTTGAATGACACCAGAATTTAAGCCAATTATTAAAGCTGATCATCTTATCACTGTATTGTGGCATCATTCTAGGTGAAGGTAGGATACTGCTCAAGGTCAGGGTCATACCTGCCTGGGCTACATAATCAGAGAGCTCCTCGATGTCCCTTTTCATGTAGTCCAAGGAGGTACGTCTCAGGTCGTTGACACCAGCGTGGACAATGACTGAGTCGTACTTGTACCTGCTGTTGAGAGACCTGAGTGCTTGCGTTATGTGGCGGATTCTAGCGCCCGACAGGCAGCTTACTGTGACCTTCTCCTTACTCAGTCTGGTGAGCGGGACGTCAGTGTGTCTGACTATGGAATCACCAATGACAAGTGTGTCTGGCATTTTGTTTGGCCTTAAGGGCTGTGACTGTTTGACACTCTTGACTGTGTGGTCTATGTGTTGCATGTGTTGGGTCGTGAGGTGGTAGTTGTTTGGGTGTCTGCTTTGGTGGCCTCTGCTGTTTTGGTAAATTTTTGATCAGAGCCTCCGAGTATGTCTTTGTGTGAGTATGTGTATGATTTGAAGTTGTGATGGTACCATGTGTGACTGGATATGTATTGTGTGTGGTTACCTTCTCCTCCTGTCTGGTCTTGCCAGTCCTATGTTGAGAGAGCTCAGCCTCCAGTTTGGCCGTATAGTTGCATCTCTCGCATGTATTTGTGTTTTGTGGGAGAAGGAGAGGATTGTCTGTGTACATGAGGCATTTGTAACATTGCCTCAATATTCCCAGGTTCACCAGTTGAGCTGGAGAGGACACTAGCAACTGATCCCTCGACATACTAGAAGTAGTAGATAAAGAGACTTTCAAAGGACTCCGGGGGAAGTGGGTTTTAGGCTGGTGGGGTACTATCTATAATAAGAGTGCTTTATCAAGGTGCAAGTACTGTAGGAGTAAGTGCTAGGCTTTACAGATAGAGAATAGTCTACTTGGGAATCAAGTAGAGATGAACTTTTCAGTTATAGGATATGCTGGTTAGATCAGCAGTACAGCTCGAGGAAGGTAGTTCTAAGGGAAAATTTGAAGAGTGGAATTTAGATGGCCCGAATAGTTTAACCTTGTTTAACTGCCGCTGCTATTGTGTGCAACAGTGGCAACTCCGCGCTAATGCGCGTTTAGCGTGTTTTATAGCAGGGGGCTGAAGGGAGCTAGGAATTGGCCCAAAACGACCAATGGACTACTAGTTTCTGGCTGAAACTTCACCAAATCGGACAAAAAGGCCGCTCAGTGCTTCCCACTCCCACTGGTAAGCAAAGAAACTTCCCTCCTTCCTAATAAGGCAATGGATCAGTAACAGGAACTAAAAACAAAGCCCAGGGATCAGCAACTCTGAACTGGATTACTCTAGTTCAGTAAGGCAGGAAAACAAGAGATTTTTTTGTTTTATTACAGAGATAAGGAAAAAAACAGACAGTAAATGCTATAAATGCTGTAAATCGGCTAGCACTTTAGTGTGTAGCCTACAGAAACAATTTGCAACAATTAGTAACTTAAAGTGCAATAAACAGTGTAAAATGCAGAAATCACTTAAAGTAGCAGTAAAACAGGCGAAATGCAGTCGCTAGCTTAATAACAGTGGGAAAGCCACAAAAAATACTTATATCTGGTAGAAAGTCACTCTTTTAGCTCTCTGCTGCTTGGATCACTCTGCAGGCCACCACGAGGATCTGTGCTGAGTTGGTACAAGCTGGAAAACGCGTGTTTAGCGTGTTTTATAGCAGGGGGCTGAAAGGAGCTAGGAATTGGCCCAAAACGACCAATGGACTACTAGTTTCTGGCTGAAACTTCACCAATTCGGACAAAAAGGCTGCTCAGTGCTTCCCACTCCCATTGGTAAGCAAAGAAACTTCCCTCCTTCCTAATAAGGCAATGGATCAGTAACAGGAACTAAAAACAAAGCCCAGGGATCAGCAACTCTGAAACTGGACTACTCTAGTTCAGTAAGGTGGGAAAACAAGAGATTTAGCCTACAGGTAAAATTAAGCAACAAATAACTTTTTAAGAGTGCAAAACAGTTAAACACAAAAACAGTTTAAATAGAATGCAGAGCTGTATAAACAGGCTAAGATGCAGTCGCTAAGCAGTAAATATTCAAAAAGCCAGAAAAAAAAAACTTAAATCAGTTATAGCAAATACAGTTATAACAAATGCTCTGAAATATACTGTATATTTCCAATATGTTTTTGAATGCTTTTGATTGGTATTCTTACAGCTGTTTCACAACAGAAATGAAATATGAACATGCACATGTAGAAAAAAACTTCCTGTGGGCTTAAATTCAGCAGTCTTACCATAAACAAGTATAGTCATTAGGCAATGGCACACATCAGGATTTTGTAATGTCTGAGCTACATAACACTCTCCTCACTGGGCAACAATGCTCAAGATACACCTGTTAACCAATGAGCAGACAGAGTTGTATCAAAATCAAACATGATTCTGTGCAAGAATTTTTTTTTAGGTCAGGGATCTCAAACTCGCAGCCCTTGAACCAGCATAATTCTAGCTGTAATAACTGCTTTATTTGTTCTGGAGATTGTAATCTCCAGTCAAGTGTGCTAGTTTACATACAGCACACACAATCATTTAAACTTTAAGACACCTGACTCATGTCTCGACATACTTTATTTCTAAAATGAACTAAGAAAGCTTCTTATATGCAAGTAAACTGCATCCTCTAGCTATCTTATTAAGTGATGTCACTGCCACATACCATACCTTTCCATGAGAAGTGTTGAACTTAATACATACAGGTAAGGTGTGTATTACAGACCTTACAACAGGACAACTCCTCTACTAGAGATGCAAGTAAAAATGAAGTCAAAGTTAAAAACAAACACTTCCATGCACTGACAAGTGTAAATCTGTATAATCCATGTACTGACTTTAGTGCTTGCTAATATTAATACTAGAATACCTAGTAAGATGTAAGAGGGAGGACTTGGCACAGTCCAAGATAAATGGGAAACTTGTAGTACCACTGGTTAATCTCCAGCCTTCTAAGGGTGGCAAGTTCCATCACTTAGATATGGTCTACTTATAAGGACCTGCAGAATCCTGTAGAGACAGATCATGTTTATCTGACTCGGTTCTCATGCCACACAAACTTAAATATATACTACTATACACGGTGTATTTATGCAAATACAGCTTCTTGTATTGCTATGCACTGTTGCAACTCTCTTGTATGCTCCAACAGGGAGCTTTTTCTCCCAAAGTTCCTCAACGGGTTCAGAGTTAAACCTACAAATGAATTATAGCATTGCTTTACAGAACTGAATGCCATATTCTCCAATGTAAATAACTTTCCTGGTTTGTACTGGGTGGGCAATTAATGCATGCACATGTCTGATGTACCTGCACATACACAAGAGATTTGTCAAGGCTCCAGTGATCATAAAAAGACTGGAGATATTCAAGCTCACATAAGGATCAGATACTTGGTTTATAGGACTCTAAAAAGCAGATGTGACTTTCTGAAAACAATTTTGAAGTATTTTCCTTTTTATTTACTTATTTGATAAGCAGGTAAAACTGATCCTTCTTGAACCATAAACATTTTCAGCCACTACCCAGGCCACAAGGACAAAAGCAAAAAGAAGTACCTATAGCTATATGGGCAATTTAGTATAGTCAATCGACCAGGACATTCTGGGAAGAACCACGGTACCAGGAGAAAAAAATACACATACATGGGATAACATACAAAACTCCACACAGTGGGACTGGCAATAAAACTTTGAACCTAGACAGTACAACTTAGAGGCAGAGATCTTACTACTAAGCCACCTTGGTGACCAAGTCTGGTATGCACGTACACACACACATAAACACACACACACACACACACACACACACAACATTAAACCTGCTCTAATAGAGGCTCGTGGGATATATGCAAATAACCCCCATAAGGACATCAGGTGTTTCAAATATATGGCTTCTGAATGTCCATGACTTTACTTTTTCAAGACTTTATGAATACATCAGGCCAATAAAGCCAATCACCACTAGCTGTGGACATGCACGTTTGGCCTTCTTACAACCTCATAAACATAGCATAAGTAGACTGTTATACTTTAGAAACTAGAGATATTTTTATGTAAATGTTTCCTTACAAGGAAGGTCATACCATTCCAGAAAGGCCAGTGCACACAAGAAAAAAAGGAAAGCTCTGAACCTGGATAGTCCACTGACTAGTCCTAGAAAGGTAACACACCAAAAATATCCAAAAGCTAAACATACAAGCCTGGAAGCACATTTGATGCAAACAGTAAATGCAGCAAATATATGGGAAGAGGTAGTGTATTATGAGAGCAATGTGAAGGGGTTTTAATTCTGGAAGAGTCTCAAAGGTGATGAGCAAATGCTTCTGGCTACCAGGAAGCACTTGCTCTGTGTTGACAAGGTCATAAGAAGCTGGTTATGGACATCAGCTGGGTTTAAAGACCCAGTGTTCTCCCCTCAACAGACAAGCTACATAACCACACAGATAAGAAGCAGTCAAGTAGCTGATGGATACAGACATGAGCAAATATGAAAACTACCAAATGAAAAGATTCTCCTTAAGAATTACTGAGTCAAACCATACTTACTGTTTACAAACAATGAAGTATTTGAAAAGAAATACATAAACACAAGGACAGAAGCATCTAATTTATGTCTGTAGTTTCAGAGTTACATAGTTGATCATTTATGGATTCAGTTTCAAATATCAGTAGAAAAGGAAACTAAAAAGTTACATAGTACAGGTGTCCTGTTGTTGTACATTTCATTTTCATGACTGTACCTAAGCCTGCCACCAATACTTTTTTGTATCAATTTACAGTTGTTGGTACCTTCCCTTTTAAACTGCATCAGTAATATACACTTCTGAAAATCTAACAATGCACTATAATTTTTCAGCATTCTCTACAACTCTGTGCATTTTTATGGAGCAGAAAACTAATCCTATGTTCATTTTAGGAGACAATTTGTGAATGTGAAATATCGTATAAAGAATTATATGAACAACCAATGTATGATGTGGGCACTTAAAGGCAATGATGTAAAACAACATTACCTTGTCCAAAGTGACAAAGATTGAGATGTGTGACATAGGAACAAAAAGGCAATGATGCAGGACATTTTTATTTGGGACAGCATGCAAGTGCCTGTGCGTCCGTGTATGCATGTGTGAGAGACAAGTAAACAGGCAGAGACCTAAATTTCACAATTCACATTCAAGACATGTATTAAAGCAGTGCATGCTTTCTGAAAAAATGTATTTATAGTAATGCACAGTTCTTGGACTCTGTGCACGATATAAAGCATGCCACATTTTTTGCAGTGTAGTGCAGATCTATGTAATCAGGTAATATACAATGTTTGCATTTAGCAGCTTTTTCCGCCAATGACAGCTGTTGCAAATCAATGACGCCAGTATTTCATTCTTTGAGCCTCACATTAAACATGACAAAAATACTTTAAACAAATAGACAAAAATAACATAACATTAGTCACAGCTTCTATAAAAAAATAAATTGTATGTTTGTGACAGAGTTCAAAGCCCTAGCCCCATGTCCCTCTACACCCATCCCAATGCCACATTTGGATTTGGGGATACCTTTAATGTTGCTTAACTACTGGGTATCACTGCATGGTAACCTACAAGCACAAGCATACAACGTTACCAGATTTATGCAATTAGGCAGAAGTTAACTGGGTAAATGAGCAGGCCTTCAGATTCTTTTCAACCAAGACCTAAACCACAAGGGTAAATGTAATGGATAGTTTGGCTACTCTAATCATTCAGCATGTACTTGAAAGGTTAAAAGAGTACCTAGAGGAAGCCCAGACAGAGCATTCAAACTCCACACAGACAGTGTCTCACAGTCAAGAGTGAAGTCCAGGCTCTAGGGCCACGAGACAGAAATCTTAACCAGCGAGACACCACACTGCTCAAATCACAGCAATTTCTTTGTTCTGCTTGTTAGCCTGTTAAAAATTGGAAGGAGCAAGAAAAACACAATGTCAAGGTCATTATGACCAGGTTTCTTTACTGGAGCTCCTCCTCCAGGTATCTAACATCCAAGAAGGGGGAATAGAAGATTTGGGTTTGAAGAATAAAATGTCACTCACATCCCTAGTTCGTACACTACAATGGAAAGATTCAAGCACTAACTGATCATATAAAGTTTTTACCATTACTGTATACATTTTTTTCTCCATACATATTCTTATGCATATAACCACACAGGCAGCAAGTCTTTGTCACACATTTTAAACATATTATGCAAAATTTAACATTTAATGATGGCGTCATTAATTTGGCCTACAAAATATCTTGTATGTTTGCACTCTTTTTAAGAGCTGTGGAATCTTTTACATCTACCTTAATGAGCACCAATTCAAGTGGATGGCGCCTGGTTTAACTTCTCATCCAAGGGATAGTACACTCAGAAGTGCAGCAACCCTCTTTGCACTGCAAAGCAGTGTCAGTATTAGAAACTTAATCCAACTACCTAGTGTAGAATCCCAGCCTTCTGAACCAAAATCTGAACTACTGAGACTGCAAAAGTCTAAGTCTTCCCAAAAATTATGTATGGTTTAAAAAAAAAAAAAGAGAAACAAATGCCTCCTGTACAGCAAAACTGTAATGCCAGCTAAAGCAGAGCTGTGTTTGTTGTAATCACTAGGTCCAGTAAACGTGCCTTTTGAAAGGTTGTTCATGCACACGAAGTAGGACTGAAAATTACAAAGCCTAAAATTCAAAATATATAAATGTTAAAATAGCATCTTCTATGAAAGTCAACAAATGCCCCTTCAATTTCAAGTTTATAAATCCAGTCCCTGCAACCTCAAACAGAATATATTAGACAGAGATCATTTTACATTACAGGAGAAAGCAGCTTGCTACACAAACATTTCCAACATTTGAACCCGAAACACAGTGGAATTCCAGTACTCCATTACATGGCACATATCAATTGCCTTTTACTTCAGGGAAGAATCTTGCAGCATCACAAATGGGCTTCTACTCAGTCCCATCAGTAATCATGCGGGCCAGGATCCCAGCACAAGGTAAAAAGTCTGCTAGCAGTGCTGCTGCTCTGGCAGCTGACAAAGGGCACTCTATATAATAAAGTGCCTCACGCTATCTTCACTTTCTTTCACTGCTCCAAAAACTATTACTCAACTCCGTCTCTACTGGATCAGCTCCGTCAATCATTCAGACTTAAATTTCTAAGTGGTAAGAATTATAAAATTTACTATTCTATCATGTTAAGAGGAAATCTTCAAGTTCATTGACAAGAATTTTAAGGACAGGTTCAAGGGTTTATGGCAAGGAGCTTTATGCCCCAGATCCCATGGTGGAAATTATGGGTGCCTATGTAATCATCCAGTTTAGAATAGTAAGGGGTCCTTTAATGCTTTCTGATGTGAGGCACACTTCTCCATTAAGAAGCTGATAAGCAGAAGACAGACAAGATGTAGTTCTTTGGCTATAAAACACAGGAAGAGTAAGATGCAAGTGAAGTTTCCAGTTCTTACAGCCAAGATGATGACACTAGCAAAGATTTTGGATGCTCACATGAATTCTAAACAAGTCTTCTGAAGTAAGTTACTAAGAATGCTGACCGAGTTAGAAAGAAAGGAAAACTGATATCTCTTGTGTAACAAAATGTTTCAAACTCCCTACCCAAACCACGCAATATTTAGAGATTCCTATTCCTTAAAGAAAGCATTCTTTAGGAAACAGAAACCTCAACACCACAGACAAGGAAGAAACAGGATTTCACAAAAATTCCAGAGTTCCAATCATTCCTTTGCAGGTCACGGTCTTTCTCACATTCTTCTTTCATTCATCACAAGAACACTTTTGCAGAATTTCATTTAAAAAGTTTCCATCAATGGGAACAAATTACTTCAGACAATTTGGCAATGGAAATAACTTCCACAGGCAAATTTTCAATGAACGAATTAGGTCTTTGGTATGTAGAGGTACCTTATAATGAGATATGTCCTGTGCAAGAGGAGTCTGAGCTGAATGGATCATAGTCAGAGTTGATGATAAAAGCATCTTCACGTCAAATGGTTGGACTCTTGGCGATTTCAGATCCATGGGCTCCAAAACAGAGGGTCAGTTTGGAGGAGTAAGTACTATATGCAACGGAGGTTTAAGGCTCATGGATCCGATGGCAGAATAAGATGTTAAGATGCCCATCTAGATCTGTGTTCTGAGGAATTTTCTCATCATCCTATCCATTTCTGCTTCAGAAAGACTTCACAAGGACCTTATTGAAGAGGAAGTGGAAGGAAGCAGAGAACCTGTATTAAAAAAAAAAAAAAGATCTCAGCCTAGGAGATGGTGGCTCTGGATAGAAGTGGGGGCTTCAGAGTGGAGGAGATTTAGGAGCAACAGACTTCAATCTGAGAGTCTAGGATCAGACTCTTTGGGAACTTACAGCTGGCAGTTCCAATGTCAGAGCAGACTTAGTAGATCTGACAGGATAGCACTTCCTATGCTCCCTGGGCTCAAAAGACTTATTTCCGAGGGGGGGGGGGTTGAGCGCCTGACGTAGAAGTGTCAGAAGAAGATGCAGAGGCAGGTAAAAGACCATTAAGTACTAGCTTATTTTGGTGATCACTAATGGTGCTGGTGTTGATGTCAACACAAACAGAACAAGTCGTCTCAAGGTGGGAAGGGCCCAAGCAATAGATGCACTGGTACCCAGAGGAAGTGCACTTTTTTATATCCAGTAGGTTTGTCGGCCAAAGTTGAGAACTAAGCCCAAGTGCAAAGTTACCAACAGAAAAATAAATAAAGTTACTCAGAGGTGATCTCTGTCTAACTTACAAAGCCATGTCCAACTCAGAATTGATGGATATGCTCAACCTAAAGAATTCCAAGTCACTGCAAGCCACGCGCTCTAGTGAGCTAAACCTAGCCACAGCAATAAATAGAACATGCTGGAGGGATAGATTCTTGTCACAGAAACTCCCCATGCTTTGGAACAAAATTCCTAACTACATTAGGCAGAGCCCCTCACTAACACTCTTCAAGAGAAGCCTTGACGAGTGGACAGAAAATACACCCCAGGGATCACTTCATTGGCTCTACTTGACAGAGGCTCAGTTAATTAATCAATGGGGCAGCAAAAGCCGACACTCTGGCTAGGCTTAAAAATGCCCTTGGGCAGATAGCCTAGTACCTACCTATGAACCTATAAACGAGTGGATGGGTAACAGAAAATACACCCCTGGGATCATTTCATTGGCTCTGCTTGACAGAGGCTCAGTTAATTAATCAATGGGGCAGCGAAAACCTCGGGCAGATAGCCTAGTACCTACCTATGAACCTATAAACAAGAAAGATTTTTAATATACCCTAATGGAAAAGTTATAGCAGCAATGGTAACACTAATATCTTACAGGGAAGGTAAAGGGCTACTGGCCATCGTGGAAATTGATGCTCCAACCTCCATGTTGGAAATTATGGGTTTTGTCCACAAATTTAAACACAAAGGGAAAAGGTTATAAGGTGCTTCTATATACCAAAGACATGCTGCAGGTGAAGTGATACATTTTCTAGTTGTGTCTGCCATGTATGCGCATCCATTAAGTGACTGGCATCCTATCCAGTATTACTTTCTGCCTTCCACATTGATCCTAAACAGAATAAAATAGATATTGGAGAATGAACAGGGCAGAAGTTTGTCAGTATGGTGTCCCAAACTTCACACTACAACCTTCACTGTTTGAGCTTATCCTTCAGTGTATTCTTTGAAGTTGGGTGAAATGGCTGCACAGTGACTGCATCAGCAGCATATCATCTAAATTCTATTTGAGACTCTGAAACACATGAACTAGGCACCACTGCTAGCCCTGTTAAACCTAAACATTTACACCAAAAGAAAACTGTATGTTGCCTTGAAAGTATAGCTGTGTAAAATCTTACCGTAACAGTAGATGTCCTTCTCTCCACTGTTGCAGTATTAATAGCCAAAGAGAAATCCTGCCAAGTATAACCCAACGTCGGGCCATCATACCAAAGCCTTTTATACTTACAGGCACCATACATCACAAGTATGCTCCCTGTGCAGGGCATAAGGAAGAAAGGTGACATGCAGATGCACATACTCAGAAATTAAAAAAACCCAGGAGGAACAATGTCCCCAAGGGACAAGGAAAAAACATGTGCATCCAAAAGGAGAAGAGAGAGTGAAGAGCCCCTCAGCCAGGAGGGCAGGAGCAAACAGGCTAGAGAAGGGGGCAGGAGGAAGGCAGTGAATACTGCAACAGTGAAGAGTACATCTATTGTTACTGTAAAATTTTAAACAATTGTACTATGTCCTTCAATATCACCATTGCAGTATTCACAACTGAAAGGATACTACAAAAGCTCAAGAAGAAACCTGGGAGAAGGATGGCACAGAAGAGCCTTCCAGAAACCCATGCAGGATAGCCTTAGCAAAGCCAGCTCTATCCCTGATGTGACATCCAGCTTGTAATGCTTAGTGAAAGTAAGAGCAGAAGACAGAAGACTAAGTAGTAGCTTGAAGGATGGAACTGGTGTCCAGCCCCTTGGAAAAAAAAAAAAAAAGAGGACGCAATACCAAATCCAAAGACCTGGGATGAAAGGAAATGAAAAGCTGCTCAGATGTGTGAATAACTAAAGTATTCTCCAAATAGTATCGAAGATGTCTATGCAAATCCAAAGTGTGAAAAACTTGCTCACTGATGGATTGCAGAGAAGGACAAAAGGAAGGAAGATGAATAGACTGATCGAGACAATTCACTGACCACCTGGGGACAAATAAGAAGGATTAGTGTGAAGTCACCCTGTCTTTGTGAAAAACTAAGAAAGGAGGAACAGCCATGAGAGCCTGAAGTTCATACAGTTTTAGCTGAAGTAGTGAGGACCAAAAGAACAGTAGTCTTCCAAGTACACAGTTGCAAGGAAGCTGAAGGAGCAGGCTCAAAAGAAGTCAGAGTCAAATTTTGCAAATACAGAACTGAGGTACCCGGAAACCGGACTTGGCTTCCTGGGAGACCTGATATGAAGGACGCCTTTAAGAAATTGCTTGACCTCAAATCTAGAGGCCAGAGTCGTCAAGGGCAGACAAGTAAACATTGTTGACAGGTGAGCTTTCACTGCTGAATATGCTAACCTATGGAGCAGATCACACAAATAATAGAACCAGAGGAACCTCCACAGACAGGGAATACAGATAATGAGAGAGGCACCAGACAGAAAAAATGTTTCCATTTGAACATGTAATTTCCTTGGTAGTGGGTTTCCTGGCCTCTGGCAGGACCCAAAGCACAGCTTCAGAAGAGAAGGTTTTGATTCCTTTTAGGCACCTCTCACCCACAGTATCAGGTGAACAGTGGACAAGTGAGGATGAGTAAAAGGTACCTTTGTCTTGTGTGAGACGATCCACATGGTGAGGAACCAATGCTGAGAAGTCCAAGGGATGGCAATGAGTCACAATGACTTGAGGTACCAATAATTTTTTCATGTGGAGCCTGACTAGGGGAAGCATGGGAATGGAGGAGGCTATGAACCCAAGGAACCAGATAAAGTCTCTAGCCAGAAATGAAGCCAGAGAAGAGGAGACTGGAAAGAGACAGTAAAAGACAGGGCCTTGGGTGCAAGCAGAGATGCCAGCATGGGGATGGTTTGAAGTAAAAAAATATATGATTTATAGAAAGCTTCAGAGCTGATTTCTGAAGGTTTATGGTAAACCCTAGACTCTGCAACAGGGAAATAATAAACTGGAGATCCTAAAGCATAGCATCGGGTGAAGAAACTTGAATAAGCAGATTGTCCAGATAGGGAAATAACTGAATTCCTCTCATCCTGTAAAAGGCAATGACAGGATCAAGGCATTTGGTAAATACCCATGGGGTGGTAGAAAGGCCAAAGGGCAAAGCAAAGAATTGAAAATAGAAGGAAGAAACAAACGTACAAATTTCCTGAAAAGGGGATGGATGGGGATATGAAGGCAGGCATCCTTGAAATCGAGAGACTAGAAATGCCTAGGGTAGGAGGAGGAAGAGAGTCTGAAGAGAGAGCATTCAAAGGAAGGAATTTTGAGAAAGGCGTTGAGCTAGGAAAGTTCTAGAATTGGTCTCAAAGTGCCCTCTTTTCTGGGAACCAGAAACATACTGGAATAAACCCCCCTACCTACCTGGGCAGGAAGCACAGCTTGAATGGTGCCCTGGACCAACAGAGAATGAAGCACCTCTGGGAAAAGTGAAGTTGTTCCCAAGGAGGTTAAGGACTACCCAAAGAGGGAGGAAGGGATTTCCAAACAATGATAAAACCCTGGTGGATATTGGACAGAACTCCAAATGTCTGTTGTGATCTTTAATAAATTTGCAAAACACAGGGAAAAAGACGGAGGGATAACAGAACCTGGCTGAGGGAAAGGAAGGCAAATTGTCAACTATTACTCAGTTTATCCTGAGAATCACGTTTCTGGGAAGTAGGGGTTTTGAGTACACTTGGCAGGAGGCATACATCTAGAGCCCTTTTTTCCTTTGGGTAGAGGGCAAGACTCCTACAAACAAAAGCAGTTTTAAAAGAGTAGTTCCTCTGAAAAACTTAGGGATAGGAGAAACAAAAATAGGTTTCAACTCCTGCAAGGCTTTTTACCCTTATCCTGGACAGGATTAAAAATTTCAGCAGCAGCAGCACCACCAACACCAACACCAAAAAGACTTTGATTACCCAAAGAAGCATCCAACAGTTTGGCCTTGATGTCATCTGGCAAAGCTTGAAGACAAAACCAAAAGAATGCCTCCTGAAATGGCCAAAGGCAGCAGACCTGGAGAAGGCATCAGCTGCATTGTAGCTGCATTTAACGGAGTGGCGGGCAGCTTGAGACGTAAAACCCAACAGGGAAAGGGTAGAAGCTTTCCCCCTCAGAATCAGGAAGGTCAGAAACCACATGGGAAACTTGAAAATGGAGGGCCAAAAATACTTGTTTATAGGAGTCTGGTAGCTGATGGCCCAAAAAGGTAAAGTGGCAGCAGTATAAAACTTTATGGCCAACCTCTCCATGGCCCTAATATTCTTATCTGAAAGCAGCAGCTTGGTAGAGGGAAACAACATGGAGGGCTTGTAGAACAGACAGACACTACAAAAGGATCAGCAGGAGGACATTTATAAAGAAATTTAGTCATCAGGCACCTTGTAAAACTTATCAGGTTTCTTAGGAGCAGGAGGGAGACATCAGGGGCCACAGAAGCTGCTGAAAAAGTATTCAAGAGGGCAGCCAGAACTGGGAAAAACAGCAAAGGCTTAGAAGACTGCATCTGAAGGAGCTCATAAGTCTTTGACATTCAGAGAAGATAAGGGCAATCCCCACTTAAAGAATTCAATCATACAAGACCATTTCAGAGGAAGAGGATTCTATCAAAGTCCAAAGGGGAAGAGATTTGAGAAGTGTAAACAAGGGACTCTTCCCCAGAATACTGATTCCAGTCTGAGAAGTCCAATTCCCCCTGGGTCATTTAAGGTAAGTAGAAGACAAAGGAGGGGCAGGTACAAACTCCTCTTGAGGAGGCTTTAAAGCCATTAAACCACCACTGAGTAAAATCCTACCATTCACATTGGCGATCCTTAACTACAGAGGAAATATGTTAGGTTTTCTGTGGTATGTCCACATGAAATACCCTCAGAGGGTCAGAACCTTGGCAACAAAAAATGAGGAAGTAAGACTATGCTCTGCCTGAGTTAGGGTCTGAGGAACAGTCCATTGGGCAGAGTTTGAGGACAGTGCATGTGGCAGAATATGAAGTCTAGAAGAAAAAGATGCAGAGCTGTCCTACTGCCTGGGAGGCACATGACCATGGGGCCCCTGCAGCAAGAGGACACAATGTTGCTGTGAATCTTTTCAAAGCAACAAGACAAAAAAAGTACTAAATTATTACACAATCCGTATGTATCCAAATCAGCTCATATTTTACAATGACAGAAAAATAAATAAATAAATAAATAAATAAAACAGAAAACCTGACTCTTTCATCCAGAGCAAATAGGGACCACCTGTCACAAAGCAAACTTTACTGATTAGCTGACTGTAACACCTTTATTGATGACAACTATGGCAAGACCATAATACATGGTCATCAGAGGCAGCTACCAACTTCACCTCATTAGAAGAGCATAAGATGGCAGGAAGTAACATATATTTGTAACAGACACGTGCCATCTAACAGCAAAGGCACACAAATGCAACAGATATTACCTTCAGTAGAAGAGGATGCATGGAGTATTAGCAAAAAAAGTGGTCCGCAGCAGACTGAAGGAGCAAGTGAAATGTTGCAATGATTTCTCACAGACCTGGGTAACTGACCGATGGAATCTCAGTGCTTAGTGACAGAACACTGTAGACTATAGTGTATGCACGCGTGCATGCACATGTGCAAGTACTCGTACTAGACTGTCACCAACAGGAAAAAGAGAAGGGGGTGTTAATATGTCAATGGAAAGAAAAGTTTTCCAAAAGGAGAAAACTGAAAACAGCTGCAGGAAATATTTCTAACACTTAGCTGTAGTAGACTAGATTCTTCATCAATTCTGCAGCTGCAGAATAATACCAATAATTAAAGCATTTTAACAGCATGCCAAAAAGTAACCAAAGCAAACTCGCAGCATTGCAGTAATAGGACAAAACAGCTAATAAAAAGTGATCAGATGTAAAGTTCGCCCTGGTCATCTGGACACCAACATGCAGCTGGTAGTAGTAGTTCATGGGTATACATTTTACAGTGATAGATGCCGCATATAAAAGCATCACAGTATACTAGCAGAAACGAATACTGGCCAGTTCCATTCTGCTAAGTCTCTACAAAGCACTATAAATGGCTACAGACATACAGCTTCAGCAGCTGGCAGGTTGCCTTTCACATCCTTTGGATAACTTGCTGGCTCATGGGGTCTGCTATCTAAACAAATACAATGCAACAAAAGAAATTGCTCAAATAACTGCTGCTGTAATATATGCAGCAAACAACATCTGTCTGCATTTAAGTTCTAGAATTCACATGTCTTGCAGCTGGTTCATAAAAATCACATTTGATGCTATAAATTCATTTTTAATAAACTGCTATATATATTTTCAGCATCACGACTGAACTAACACTTAAAGTGTAACCTTGCTGCAATATTTGAAACTCCTGTGTCATCTTTTAACTAGGACTGCTATATATAACTGCTGTGAGGAAGTCAGTAGAGAAGAATATTCATTATGACATTACGACTTCTGAACTTTAAAATTAGCAATTCTTGTTCTACCATATTACTGTAGTTTAATCTACAGCACCTTTGTATGAAATGGAAAGGAATGCAATATGGCTAAATATTTATGCAAAGTAAAACTGCATTCAATTATTCCATATAGGCCATTTGCTGTGGTAGCTGTGTATAGATTATTACGCTATTCTTAATACAGTTAAATTTACATAGAAAATTGGAGAGGAGACAGAGCCTTGTGAAACTCTGAAAGTCATTATGGATTTTGAGTTTTCTAAAAGTATTCTAAAAACTGGCTATAAAGGCAGTATAGCTTAGGAAGATGGAGAAAAACAGACTGCCCTGACATTCTACATAGTTTGCTGACTGGCAGAATCAGTAGTGGGCACTTGCCAGTGGATGGTACTTCTAAACTGATGACAACCACTGTGAAGCTGTATCTGCAGTGAAATACATAGAGCATTTTTTTAATTTGTTTTTTTTTTTTTTTTTAATTAATGTCATTACCTGACTAAAGAAACAAAACAAACCAAGTGGGTAGTCTGATCCAAGAGATCATCCACAGCAGTGAACAAAGCCACAAATAGTCACTGAAAAGCTGAGTTCACAGCATGAAATCCAACTTATGGGCCAGATTAGTTAACAGGGTCTTCCTACCAGAACAGAAAATGCAACAATTAAGATATCAAACACCACTTCAAAACATGGAAGAATGTGACGTCAAAAGTAAGCAGTTTAACAAGTGATGCTCCTTACTGAATTTTTTTTTTTTTTTTTTTTTTTGCTAGCTGGGGAGCAGTTCAGCAGTAGTATTTACCTAGGTTTCTGTTCACAGCATTACTAACCATTCTACCAGCTTTTCACAAAGTCAGACATCTTCCTGCAGGAGGCTAGACCTAAAGGTCCCCTAGCATTACTGCGAGTCTGATGAAGGCGGGTTAATTTAACTTGCCAAAAGCGCTCACTGGTATTTGGATTTTATTGTTACTTGATTTTTTTTTTTAAAACATTTGTTTTGTTTTTTACTTTATTTCTCTTATTGTGTGCAGTTCGCATTTCAGTAGTTTTGAGCATTACTGCGAGTGCCAAGGCATCACTACCATGTTCAACACTTCCTGCCTCTTCCAAACTGCTGGACACTTTATCTTCCTTCACAAGAAGCTCTGTCGCCATTTAGCCAAGAAGTTCCGTCAAGAAATGTATTAAATCTTGTGATTTTTTCTTACTAAAAGAAATGTGCTTGAATTTGAATGCGTTTTGGTGCAGTGGAATGGGTTGCTTTACACCAGAGAATTGTAAGCGTCACTGACTCAACAGGTAGCTCACTTGCTTTTGGTGCTGGAAGATGAAGAGGCTGTGGATTCTACTCCCCTGGTGGGTGGATCAATTTTCAAATGACACTGCAGCATTAAGGGGGTGTTGTACTCATGCATGCCATCCTACAGAGACCCCATCTTCCAGAGCTCATAGATAAATGATCCCACAGCATTTATTGAAAATAGTAGGGGAATTTCAGCAGTGTCCTGACTAAATTTCCTGTAATCCACTTCAGGTACCACCTTGGGTCTCCACAGAAGGCAGGCCCACCAACCAAGTGGGCCTAATCCAGTCAACGGCTAAATAATTAAACTCCGTTCTTTGATTGTGCTCAAGAACCTTGAGAAAAGAAATAGAGTAGCCCTGAACTAATAAAATGTTGAAAAAAATCACTGCTTGGTTACAACCCAAAAATGACAGAAGGATCTCAACTGGACTATAAAAGGCAAGTTATACAAACGTATGCTCCAATTAGCAATGGGAGAAAGTTGACCAGTTTAAGGAAAACTAAGAACTTTTAAAAATAAAAAAAAAAATTATCTCACGTTTGACTAGCATTTCAGTTGCCTATGATAAAGTACAACTTGGATAACAGGCAACTTTGGACTTGGAGTATGAAATGAAGCGAGACACAGACTAGTAGAATACTACCAAGATAAGTCACTGCTCACAGCAAACACACACTTAGCCTAAGAAACAACTTTACAAATGGTCATCACTAGATCATTTATATTGAAATCAAACTGTAAGCTTTGTAGTTAGAGATGAGAGAAAACAAGACCTTGAGATGGCAATGACTCAGTCTAACAGTTTCTTACTGCAATGCTTGAATTAAATTAAATAATAAAAGTAAAGTACTTAAGCCAGGAAGACATGAGCTCAACAGTATTCCAAGTGAATATGTAGTGAAGGTGAATAGATTAAAGCGACTGGACCTTGTGGATTCAGCACCTGAAAAACTAAGGATAGAAGCTGTGATACTGTCAAAGAGAGGACATAAAAAATACTCCAAATAGAAAGAAGAAGTCGACATAGCTGTCTGTGGATGCTTTAAAAATGGCATAGGAAAGGAGTAAATGGCAATGGAGAAGGAAACGTATGTCAAACTGAATGCACAGATAATGAGGCAATATTTAAAAGAACAGTACAAACAACTGGAAGAAGGCAACAGAATGGGAAATGAGATCTGTTCAGTAAGACAGCTGACAAGGGAAACTTCCAGATAAGAATGGTGTGATAAAAGACAGTGATGTAAAGGATCTAGGAGAAGCAGAATATATAAGGAGGAGTGGTTGGAATATATGGGCAAACTGGACAAGGGAAACAGGTGCTGACTGTGGGAACATCAGTGAAATTCTTGGCTAGGCTTCTAAAGGCGTTTATATCACGTCATTGAAAGCCGAAAACACCGAACAGCATTTAAATCGAACCTAAATAATCTAAAGCACACAATATCGAACATTCAGAACAGCAAATTTTTTCCCAGGGAAAAAAATTAGCTATCCCGAAACACATTCACACAACACAGGCACACCAAAAAAAAAAAAAAAAAACAGCAATCTACACACTTGCACTTAAAATCATACATCTAACCCTACACTAAACTATACAAACACTACTATCTATCCACTTACCTTAACCCAACCCTAAGGTCCGTCACATCACACACTCACCTCACCAGCACCCTAACCCTAACTCATGTAACCCGTGCCCTAAACCTAACGTTCACACAATCACACACTTACCTGAACCCCCGTAGCTTTCCACCACAGTGCTAAAAATAGCGAAGTCACAGAAATGGACATCCAAATTCTTTCCCTAGGAAAGAATTCAATGTTCTGCAACTTTGCTATTTTTAGCGTTCGATGCATAGGGTTCGATATTGTGGCATTTGACGTTATCGGCTTTCGATAACGTGATATGAACCCTTCTAAAGGCTTCTGTGTCAACAGCCTAGTACCATCCTATGAACCTATACAAAAGAAATAGATAAGGAACCTATCATCATGGATACAAAAGATTGTATGTGGTCTGATCTGGATCCAGACATCCTGGAGACTGTAGTTAAAGGCTGCACGAGGGGATGGAGTTCCAGTTGAACAATTAAAAAAAATGTTACAGGGCTGCTTGGAAAAGACAACTGTGGGAGAATATAAAATGCCAATTTGTACTTCACTCCTAAAAACTGCTCAAACAACTGCACTTGCAGGATCTTTAGTATTATCTTGGTTGCATGTGTAGCAAGCTAGATTTCAGCAATATATGGGCAGAGACTTGCCAGATACACAAGTTGGTCTGGTTTTAGAAAAGGCAGCTGCAGAGGCACCAGAGATCAAACTGCAAACCACTGAATAACGGAGAAAGCAATGGAGTTACAGAAAATATTTACTTCTGTTTTGTCTACTCCAAAGCCTTTGACTATGTGACCAATAAACTGGTGTATGTTTTTAGAGAGATTGGGGATACTGGCTCATTTTGCTTAATTCCTAAGGAGTCTGTAGGCAGAATGAAAAGTAATAGTTGGAACCAAATATGGAATAACTGACTGATTAAAGACTGGGAAAGGAATAATACAAAGGCTGCATAATGTCACCATGTTTATTCAATTTATATACTAAACATATAATGCAAAGTGCGGAGTCAGACGAATCAGATGCTAGAATCAAAATTTATTAGAAAAATATTAGTAACATCAGATAATGCAGAGGATACAACTGACAGCTGAAAGTGAGGAAGACCCTGTTGATGAAGGTAGTAGAAAAAGCAAAAAGCAGGTTTGGTGCTCAATATCAAAGCTAATTTGTCATCTATCTATATCAATTCTTTGCAAAGAAATGATGACAACGTGAAGGCAGTGACAGATTTTATTTTCCTGGGCTCAAAGATCTCTGTAGATGGGGACTGCAGCCATGACATAAAACACTTGCTTTCTGAAAGGAGAAGTATGGCAAATCTGGATAAGACTAAGGAGCACACACATCACATTGTTAAAAGGTTTAAATAGTCAAGCTATATTTTTTCCAATAGTAAGATACTGCTGTGAAAGTTGGACTATACAGAAAGTTATCCATTGGGGGGGGTCAATGCTTTTGAAATGTGGTGTTGAAAGAAAAAAAATGTTACGTACTCACCATAACATTCCATCTGTGTTGCCCATTTTCATTCTTACTCAACAAATGGGGGTAAAATCTGACTTGGCCGCTTTTTCCAACTCGTGAAACACTGAAAGATCTCAAGCTCCTTCCTTACCCATAATGCAATGGTCCTCTACCATACTTCAGATCTTGCTTACTGACTTTCAGACTACATATTAAAACAACAGATACGTATAGAATAACAGTATCTGGAGCTCAAAGGAAGGAACACTGGTCCTTTTAGCATCTTGCAAACCTTACAGAAGTCAAATTGTTTGGGGGTTGGAGGGAGGGGAGTCGAGGTAGAATGAAAATGGACAACACAGATGGAACGTTATGGTGAGTGCATAACTTTTTTGTGATGTTGTCATTTTCACTCATTCTTCAACAAATGAGACAGTCCCCAACTACCTAAATCCTGGGAGGGCATTAAGGAAGGGCATTTCTAAGCATCCTTCAGCTGCAGGCTGCTCTTCACCTAGAGACCATATCCAATTTGTAATGACCAATAAAGGTATGAGGATTAGCCCACGTTGCAGCTGTACAAATATCATCCAAGGAGGCTCGGAATAAAAATACAGAAGTAGTTTCCGTTGATCTGGTGGAATGAGCTTTTGGTGTTTTCAGTAAAGATATGCCAAATTTATTATAAACAAAGGTAACATAAATTAGTTAACCATCTGGCTAAGGTCATTTTCACAACGGTTTGCCCAATTTTGAATCCAAACAAAAAAGAAAATTAATTGATTTGATTACCTGAAATTTTTAGTCCTGTGTAGATAAAAACGTTGCTGTCTGTGCACATCTAATAGGTGCAACATATTCTCTCCTTTTGGTTGTGAAATTTGGGAAGAAAAACTGAAGTTTTATGGTTTGACTAACTGGATTCTGACACCACCTTAGGAAGGAATGATGGGTTGTTTCGTAAAGATGCCCTATCCTTACAAAAGGACAGATAAGGAGGCTTTAGAAGACATGGCCTGGAGTTCTGAGACTCTTCTAGCGGAGGTGATAGCCCTACAGTTTTCTAGGTTAAAAATTTTAGTTCGCATTTGGCTGTTCAAATGGAGACTGGTTCAAAGAATTTAAAGCCAAATTCAGATCCCACATGGGATGGAATCTTTAAAGGGAGGTCTAAAAATAAATGTTCCCATTATAAAAGCCTTACAAAGTTTGGAAGAAGCTAAAGACGAATTATTTACTCCAATATGAAAATTCAAAATGCCAGAAAGTTGGACACAGTCAAAGAACAGGCACATTCATTAAAAACTGTAGCCAATAAATTCAAGAATTTTAGGTTCTGGCACTGAAAAGGGTCATTTTGCTGTGCCCAAACAACAAATCTTTCCCATTTGCTTCTGTAAATTTTCCTAGTGGAATCTTTGTGGGAAAACTGAAGAAGTGCCAGACAGAAGGAGACAGCCTGGGCTGTCTAGCTATTAACAGAATTGTAGAAGCCTTGCTGTCTGCTTTAGGCCTAAAATGTCAGTGTGCATCAGATCTGTCGGATGAGACATGAAGTCTGGATTTGGATCCAAAATCCATGGTGGGCGAATCAAATGAGGCCAGAGAAAGGGTAACTAAATCTGGCGAGGCCAATAAGGAGCAATGAGGATGACTGTGCTCTTCAACAGAGACATTTTCTGTATGAATTTGGGGATTAGAAGTAATGAGGAAAAGGTATAAAGGAGACTAGGGGACAATCATGGAGAAGAGCATCTCTTGGTGACTCCCCCGGTGTGGAGGGATCAGGGCAAAGAACCTGCTGCACTTGAGGGGAAATGTGAAGAGGTTGCAGCAGGGTTGGCCTCATCAACAGAATAGCTTTTTCTGCCACCTCCATATGGAGAGACCATTTTTGAGACATCAGAATGGACCTGCTCAACTTGTCCTGTATCATGGTTGATTTTCCCAGAATATATGCTGCTATCAGAAACTGAATGGATGAGATTTGCCCATTGCCACACCCTCAAAGCTTCTTGATACAGGGAGATAAGATCTGGTTCCTCCTTGTCTGTTGATGTTACACGCCACCAACATATTGTCCATCTGAATCACAATAGTCTCGGAAGGCCTAAAATGCTAGGAGGACAGCTCTCATTTCCAAATCACTGATATGCTTTATTGGCCTCTTCAGCAACCATGTGCCCTGACCTGCCTTTCCCCAAAAGTGCCCCCCCCCATCCAATTTGGGAAGCATCCATGGTAACCATGTCCTTGGGCTGAGGGGAATAAGGTGGCAACCTTGCCTTATCTGATCGGAGCAAATCCACCACAGGAGGTAATTTTTTCATACTAGAGTTATTTTGATTTGGGTGGACAAAAGCTGGTGAAGAACAGGCCACCTAATTGCTAGGGTCCACTGAAGAATTCTCATGTGATATCTTGCTAAGAGAACCAAAACTATCACCATAGACATTGACCACAATGCTTGAAGCATCAACTGTGCAGAGACAGAAGAACTTTGGATTATCTTTTTGAATTGAAACTGTATGATTTGTACCCTTGGCAAAGTAAGGGAGGCTGTCAGGGATACTTTGTTGAACAACACTCTGATGAACTGCAAAATTTCAGTTAGTTATAGTTGTGATTGATTCTAATGCCATGGTCAATGATGATCTCTCTCTAACATAATTTGGGTTCTAGGAGTTTGCAAAGGTAATTCATAAGCTGTTATAACCTGTATAACCTAACTGCATGTTTAAATCAGTTCTGTGTATCAGTTACTCAATGGTCTGATGAGGCATCTGTCTGTAGAGATGAAAGCATTTACCTTATTTTATATGCGTTTTTCTGTTTATATGGTGTTTTAAGTTTGGATTAAATCATTTTTAATCCGCAGAGTGAGGCCATCTTCCAGTCTGCTTCTTTTGCTGTTTTTGTGATTGACTGTAATGCCCAGATGACAGTATAACTGGAGTACATAATCTCGTCCTTTGATCAGCTGATGCTTGATGCCTGGTCAGAGCAGTTATGAGCCATTCATCCAAATAAGGAAACTCTCAGAATCCTTGCGGTCTCAACTGAGCTGCTACTACCACCATGCATTTGGTGAATACCCGGGGGGCTGTAGTGAGACCAAAGGGCAGAGCTCTTAATTGATAGCGACTGGCTCCCGGCTAGAAGTGTAGAAATCTTCTGGATCATCTGTTCATTTTTATGTGAACAGATCTTCAGGATGTGTACTATCCTGGAGTAGTATCAAGCACGTCCAGTTGTCTGTATAGAAATGGCAGAATAGACTGAACTATGACCATCTGGAACTTGGTGTACTGAACTGACTTAAGATTGCAGAGATCCAAAACTGGTCTCTAGTCCCCTATTTTCTTTGGCACTAAAAATAATCAAATACGTTCCGGATTCTTTCTGGTCGGGGGGGGGGGGCCCTCTTTGATGACTCTTTCTCTACCAGCTTTTTTATTTCTAGTGTGCTGCTTCGTTTGATTGGGTGGAACACTGGGAATTTTGTTTACTGTTGGGGGGTGTTTGAAGGGTATTATATAATCTCTGGAAATAATCCTCTGCACCCATGAATGTTTTGTAATCTCTAGCCAGGCTCTCTGGTGCAGGGATAAATGACTCCTGATTGCCTCCAGAGGTGGACAACTGGGCCTCCTTTCAGCAGTGCTGGTAGGATCCATCACAAAGTTTCTCTGGACCCTTGGTTTTGTGGCCCTCCTCTGTCTCACAGGCAGCATCTTTCCATTAGCGCTCCCCCTTTGTCTCTGGGGAATAGTCTCCTTGTGGATCTTGGAAAGGATGAAACAGAATTTTGGTACTGTAAATGCTTGACGTGCTTACTTTTTTTTTTTTTCTATGGGATCTTGGAAGGGACCCAGGGACATTCTGAACCACATATTTCAACCACCTCATCGATTCCTATAAAAGGTCCTTTTAAGGAATTGAAAAACACCCACAGCAGGCAGGGTTTTATCTTCCTGCTCAAATCTGGATAGCATGTCTAATGTTTAGGCCAAACAAAGAACTTCCAAAGGGAGCACTGATGAAGGAAGACTCGAAGGGCTCCTCATAAATCACACAGGCACTTACAGGCATGACTCCTAATGGAAATTCTTGAACCCGCCACCCTTGAAGTACCTTCAGACGCATGCAAGATAAGCCTCATGAACGAGTTTGAAAATAGTGTAGGGTAACCAACTGTGAAACAACCAAACTTTCTGCCTCATCAGTAATGGTCCCAGAGAAGGACTTGGCAAGTTCTTCAATCAAATCCCTCTCGAGTCTGGTGAAACATGCCAAATAATTCAGTGACCAACAGCAAAGGCCTCTGAAGCATATACACACACTTCCCAAATTTATCCAATGCCCTAGACTCCCTGTTAGTGGGATTAAACAGAAGAACTTTGTTCTGCAAGTTCCTTTTTTGTAGCCACCGCTACGAACATGGCATCAACTTTTGCTCCAAAAATCCCTATCCTTGGGTGGTGCCAGGATCCTGTCTGATCTCTTGGGGAAGTTCCTTCCACACCTGTCAAGTGATCAACAAACTCATTGGCTGGCGGAGTCACCAAGAAGGTGGATGAGCCAGCCCCAAAGGCTTCCAGCCATACCAATTCCTTTTGGGAAGGGTCGTCAGATATCAACCATCCCCTTTGCTCGAGGACTTCTAGTAAGTCTCCAAATAAGATATCAGCTAGTGATCTCGGGGACCTTTCTCCATCATCAAAATCAGTATCTTCCATACAGATTTCTTGAGGAAAGTCTAAGTGTTTCCTTTTGCACTTTCTCTTCCTAGGGACTTCGTTGGGGGAGTTCCAGAGAAGTACTGGAAGAAATCAATATACCCTGCAGGGTATCCTGGAGACTTGGAGCTGGCTGTCCCTGTGGCATAGGAAGTTGAGGCTCCAGTTGCAAGCGCAACTGGATCTGGGAAGGTGGATAAATTCTCTCTATTGGAGCAGAGAAAACCATCTCCACTACCTCAAAAGCAGAATGCTTCAGTGAGAAACAAACAGCTCCGAAAAGGCATGCTTCCATAGTCAGCTCCTTCTAACCTAAAGACAAACCACTCAAAGCAGGGGTCAGAGCAGAACTGCCCAAGGTCAAGGGGCAGAAATGGCTGACAATCTCGGAATAGGCACAAACACAGATCCGGCGTTGGTGCTATGACTCAGTCATCAGGCTCTGACATGCTTGGAGCCAGTCCACTCAGAGACAGTAACAGCATACAAGATACTAGGGACTTTAGATCAGATTCAGATGGATTGGGGATCCTTGGATCAAACTGCTACAAAAACCGAAGGTTGGAGAAGGAGACAAAATGTGTGGGGTAGTACTAATGAGAGACTCTGGACCTAATGAGGTAGGAGCCAGGAGTGCCCAATCTGTATTTGCGTCGCGAGAAATTTCATCATCCTATCCACTTCTGCTTTAGTCAGACTTATGGAGGATGATGAAGGCCTAGAGTGGTGACATCATTCCAAGAAAGGAGATGGGAAGATATCAGATCCAGAGTTGGAGGTGACCGGATCCAAGGAGACCGGTCTCTGTGTTTGTTTGGATCTTTAGGAGTCTGATCAGACATCGCAGATTTTGGATCCAAAAGTAGTTGAATCAGAGTTTTTAATCTTTGGATCTGACTGAATTGGATGCGACTGTTTTGATATCTTTAGAGGTGGCTCCAAACTTGGAGCAGATCTCAGAGCTGAAGAACCTGAAGGGTCCAATGGGCACTTCTTGGCTTCTTTGCTTTCACCTTTCTTGGGAGATTGAACCCCAGATGCTGCAGCACAGGAGGAAGGCATCAATCCCCTTTAAAAATCAGTTTATTTTTTTTATGTTCAATAAGGGCCCTTGGATTAAAGCCCTTACAAATATTGCTAGGAGAGTTCAAATTAGCTGGCCTAATCAATAAACACACAACTCGTGTGCATCTAGCAACAGAATCTTATGGCCACAGGCCTTACACATCTCAAAATCCAAAGGCTTCTGAAATAATTATGAAGTAAGAGGCAAAAAAAAAAATTATCTCAACTACACACAGTTATAAAAGGGGACAATTATTGCCAGCAATGGTAATTTAAGATTTTACCAGAAAGGTAAGGGAAAAAGAAAGAAAATATTACCAATGGTATGCACCACATGCACTAAAAAAGTGTAGGAAGGGCAAGAGAGGATGTATTCAAAAGGAAGAGAAAAAAAGTTATGTACTTACCACAGCCGATATCAAAGCTCAAGGTTTGCCAGTAGCTCAAGACCAAGCCCCTTATCCCACAATGCACTGCTGGAATTACCTCAGATCTTGTTTGCTGCAAATATATATCTATATATACATATACCTTTACCCTACTCTAAAAGGGAAACACTTTCCAAAGGGAAGTAGTATTGAGGAGCCTGGATAGTACTAGCCTCTAAGTCTACTGTCAGCCAGGAGGGGGAAGGAGGGAGGGATGTGAGAATAAAGGCGAGATAAATAACTCACATGGAACGTTATGGTAAGTACATAACTTCTTTATGTGAAGTTGTTAAATCTCGCAGTTTATTCTCACTGATGGGTAGCATCCCTAGCACCCTCAATCTTGGGTGGCTCATGGAAGTATGTTTTTCAGTACCGTGGAACCAAAGGAAGGCCTGTCCCTGGAAGCCCTATCTACTTTGTAATGTGTGATAAAAGGTATGAGACTTAGACCACGTGGCTGCAGCACTAATATTGTCAAGGAGCAATTTAGCTTGAAAAGCAGAAGACATAGAAACGGCTCTGGTAGAATGAGCCTTAGGTTTGTGTGTCAAAGGCATGTTAGCATTCGTATAAACAAAGGATATACAATCTGATAACCATTTAGATAAAGTTGTTTTAGCCATTGGATTACCTTTTCTGGCCTCTGAAAAGGATACAAAAAGTTGATCTGATTTTCTAATATCCTTAGTTCTGTCAAGCTAAAATCTGAGCTGTCTGTGTACATCAAGTTTGTGCAGCATGTATTCCAATTTGTTAGAGTGGTTGGAAAAAAGACTGGCAGCTCAATGACCGGATTGATATTGGATTCAGAACAGACTAAGCAAAAATGAGAGGTTTGTTCTGAGAGATACTCTATCAGCATGGAAAATCGTGTAAGGTTGTCTGACAGATAATGCTTGGAGTTCTGACACTCTGCAGGAAGAAGTAATGGCCACTAGAAAAAGTTTTCCAGGATAAATATTTGAGGTCACAAGAAGATGCTGGTTCAAAAGGGTGTAGAATAATTTGAGACAGCATAAAGTTCAAATTCCAGGGAGAATAAGGAATTCTGACCGGAGGTCTCATGTGAAGAACACCTTTAAGAAAAGTTTTAGATAACTTATGGCCCACAACGTTCAAGCCATCGAATCCAAGGTGGAAATTTGAGATGGCAGCTAACTGGACTCTAACTGTAGCAGCTGCTGCCCCTTCCTTAAAAATCTTTGGTCAAAAAATCTAAAATGGATGATAGCGGAGCTCGGAAAGGGTCAATTTTCTGTGTTGGCCCAAATTGAGAACCTTTTCCACTTACTGCAGTATAATTTCCTGGTGGATGGCTTGTGAGAAGACAAGAGAATTTGTCTTGTATCCTCTGAAATTGAATGAAGCCTGGCAACTAGGGGAAGTGGATTAGCCAAGCAGTCAGTTTCAGGGACTGCAGGGAAGGATGGAGGTCCCCTGACTGGTGCATCAGAAGGTCCGGAACTGGGTCCAAGATCCATGGATCTTACAACAGGTGATGGTGGAGAAACAGGAACCAAATCTTTTGAGGCCAGCAGGGGGCTATGAGGATGACCGTCCTTCCCAGCGATTTTGCTTTCTGTAAAAATCTGGGTATCAGTGGAAAGGATGGGAATGCATTAAGGAGACCCGGGGGCCAATCGTGTACGAGTGCATCTCTCGGGGGATGTCCCAGAGGTGGTATTAGGGCAAAGCATCTTCTGCATTTTGAATTGATGTGGCTGGCAAAGAGGTCACAGCAAGGCTGGTCCCATTGGCGGAAAATCAACTCTGCAACCTGTTGTTTGAGAGACCACTCATGAGGGAGCAATATCGCCCTGCTTAGCTTGTCCGCTATCACGTTGGATTTTCCCAGGATGTGCGTTGCCAATAGAAAATGCTGGCACGACAGCCCATTGACAGACACTGAGGGCTTCTCGACAAAGGGGGTAAGACTTGGTTCCACCTTGCTTGTTCAAGTACCAGACTACTGATATGTTGTCCATCTGAACTGCAATAGTCCCTAGAGGAAGAGAGTCCTGAAAGTATGGCAACGCCAGAAGTACCGCTCTCAACTCCAGAACATTGATATGAAGATGTGACTCTTGATCTGTCCATGTGCCTTGGGCAGTCTTTCCCTGAAAATGCCCCCCCATCCTATCAGGGAAGCGTCCGTGGTCACAGTGGCTACTGGGGGGGGGGGGGCAAAGGGCCTTACGATTGTGACATGAAGAGACGTCAACCACCACTGAAGGTCTCTCTTGCCGGTATCTGCAATGACAATTATGTGGTGCATCGGCAGTTTCTGGTAAGACCACTGATTAAAAAGGAGCCATTGAAGGATTCGCATATGCATTCTTGCGAGTGGTATGGCCAGGATTGCAGCTACCATCAAACCTAGCACCTTCAAGACCTCTGCTGCTGTAGCTTTGTTCTTTGACACCAGTGAGTTGATGTGTTGGCAGAGAAGTGAGACTATTTCAATCGGAAGACGTAGAGTGGTGGTTGAGATGTCTAACTCTGCTCCTATAAAAACACTATGTTGCGATGGCGATAAGGCAGACTTTTTGACGTTGACTGTAATCCCTAATTGATGGCAGTGTCAGAGTGTATTGTGTTGCCTGAGCCAATTGATGCCTGGTGGTAGCAGTGAGGAGCCAATCGTCTAGGTATGGAAAACACCTAGAATCCTAGACGCCTCAAGTGAGCCGTGACCACTGCCATGCATTTGGTGAACACTCTGGGGGCTGTAGTGAGACCAAAGGGCAGGGCTCGAAACTGGTAATGAGTGGCTTCCAGCCGGAAACGCAGGTGATCCCTGGAGCATCTGTTCATCTTTATGTGATAGTACGCGTCCTTGAGATCTATGAAGCACATCCAATCGCCTTTCCCTAGGAAGGGAAGAATGGACTGAAGCGTGACCATTTGGAACTTCTCTTTCTTTACGAACTGATTGAGTCTGTTGAGGTCCAAGATAGGTCTCCAGTTCCCTTGTTTGCTTTGGTACCAGAAAGAATCTTGAGTAAGTTCCAAATCCAACTTGGTCTGCTGGGACTGGTTGGATGACTTTTTTCTAGCAATTTGTGGACCTCCAGGATTGCTCGTTCCCCGAGACTGGGTGGAACATCTGGGATTCTCTATACAGGAGTAGAAGGGGTAGAAAACGGTATGAAATATCCTCTGGAAATAATGCTTTGTACCAAAGTATCTGACGTTATGTTTAGCCAGGCTTCTGGGTACAAAGATGAGCAACCCTCGACTGCCGCCAGAGCCGGACAGCTGGGCCTCCCTTCAGGGGCGCTGGTAGGGCTGACCAGAGAACTGTCCTCTGTCGCCCTGTTGTTGCAGACCCCCCTCTGCCGTGCGGGCGGCGTCTTCCATTATAACCCCCTCCTCTGCCTCTAGAGGGGCATTTTCCACATGTGTATATATTTTTTTGGTTTTATAATTTGCACTCTGATTCCTCACATCTCTGTTGAAATGGTCTTCCCCACCCCACCCCTCATTTCGGTTTCTATAGCTTGTGTGTTGTTAACTCAAGGTTCCCTTAATTTGACTTAATAGCAGCAGCCTGCATTTAAAGTGGAACCTGTGTGTTGAGAGACCGCCTTACAAGACTATCTGCAAATATATAGAGCGGAGTATATTTTTCTGTATTATAGACCTGAATTGTTGCTTAGATATCTGTTGTCTTACTGTTCTAATATACAGAGATCAGTATATATTTTTTTGGTTTTATAATTTGCACTCTGATTCCTCACATCTCTGTTGAAACTTTTCCCCACCCCCCTCCCTGTTCTTGGTTGTAGTTTAAATTTGGTGGCTTTTGCAGTGCCCGCCCCACTGTAGATTTGATCTAGGACACACCCCAGTCCCATCTCTTTACCGCATTCTATGTAATAAACCCTTTCTGCGCTTGCTTTTAGTCCCTTTTTAATTTAATTACATTTTTTCGAACTGCGTGTGGACTAATGTTGCTACATACTCAACTGTGCCAGCTTGCACTGCATGTGAATTGTTTTTACTACTGTTTTTGCTACTTTTCTGGAAAAAAATGTGTAAGCCTGTTTCCTACCTTTCCTGTAATTAGTGTTCCAGATACAGATTTGCTGTATCCAGGACTATTTGTAAGCTTCTGAGCCCTCCAAGCCTTTCTGTGTTCCAGATTCAGATTTGCTGTATCCAGGACTATTTCTAAGCTTCTGAGCCCCCCAAGCCTTTCTGTGTTGGAGGGAAGCCTTCTAGCTTATCAGTGGGAGTGGTAAGCACTAGGTAACCTGTCTACCACATAAGGAGTGGATCTGGCCCAGAATTTGTAGTTATTGGCCGTTTGGGCGGTCTTCCATATCTCTCAACTTTCTGATTTGAAGCCTGCATCTGCATTTGTTTCGGTCCTGTAACGCCTGCATTTGCACTTGTTTCTGTCCTGTAACTCCTGGGCCCATCTCATTTGCTCACTCAAAAAAATATATATATATATCTGCTTTTACTGTATTTGTGTTCTTCCTACTTTATTTTGCTTTTGCGGCATCTTAAAAGTACTCAGTTGTATTTATTACTGCTTGGTGTAACTCATTCTAAGCCTTTTAGTTTAAGCACTTGGGTTTCAGACCAGTTGTTTTACATTAAGAAGGTTTGTGGTCTGCACTGTAGTGGCAGAACAGGTAGCTTACATCCTTCTAAGATGGGAACTGCTGATTGAGGGCTCAGTGTCTGTTATTTTAAAAGTGTATTAATTCTGGTTTAAGCACTTAGGCTTCAGGCCAGTTATTTTACATTAAAAGGGTACGTGGTCTGCACTCTCGTGGGAGGAGAGGCTGGACTCTGCCCTTCTGAGCTGGGAATTTCTGGTTAAAGGCTTATAGTGCCTGCATATTTGAACTGCTTCTTACTGAAATTGGTACACCTTGTTTGCTGTAACACAGACTAGATCCAGGCCTGCTGAATCTAGCTTTGTTTGTATAACTTGAGCACTAATCCAGGCATTCTTTAAAGTATTAAATTGTATTTATTACTGCTTGGTAGTAACTTGATTAAAGTGTAGCTATCATTCTAAGTCTTTTGGATTAAGCACTTGGGCTTCAGACCAATTGTTTTACATTAAGAAGGTTTGTGGCCTGCACTGTGGTGGCAGGACAGGTAGCTTACATCCTTCTAAGTTGGGAACTGCTGATCGACGGCTCAGTGTCTGTTATTCTAAAAGTGTATTAATTCTGGTTTAAGCACTTGGGCTTCAGGCCAGTTATTTTACATTAAAAGGGTTCATGGTCTGCACTCTTGTGGGAGGAGAGGCTGGACTCTGCCCTTCTGAGCTGGGAATTTCTGGTTAAAGGCTTATAGTGCCTGCATATCTGAACGGTTTCTTATTGAAATTGGTACACCTTGTTTGCTGTAGCATAGACTAGATCCAGGCCTGCTGAATCTAGCTTTGTTTGTATGCTTGTTGTTTGTTTGCTTGTTATTTCCCTGAAAAGCTAACACGGCTTTTCAGCGCTTCTGTGGATCCCTAGTGATATCTGCATTGCTTACTGTACTTATTTCCTTGTTTCACTTGAAAGAAAGTTACTGTTTGTCGTTTTTGCATTTAAGTTACCTGTAACACACTGTATTTAAGTTACCTGGCACTTGCTCACTAAAGCAATTATATAAGTCAGCACTAAAAAATTAAAAGCACTACACCCTCACAAACTCCCCTTGAGTACCTTGTTCCCCATTGGCCCTTTTTTTTCAATGATAAAGGAATTCCCAATACTATCCTAGCATGTCCAAAGGTCAGTTGTCAATCTCCTCTCCGGTCCAGCTGGTGCATCTGGGAATCTTGAGGCAATATTACAACTGCCTCATGTACACAGACAACCCTCTCCTCCTCCCAACAAATTCCAACACATGTGAGAGATGCAACCATATAGCCATACTGGAGGCTAAGCTCTCTCAACTCAGTACTGGCGAAACTAGTCAGGTGGAGAAGGAAACCACACTCACTACAATTCCAGTCTCACATAGACCTACCACGACAGCAAACCAAACAAACACACAAAAACATACTCAGAGGCTCTAAATAAAAATCTGCCTAAGCAGCAGAGACCTCCAAAGCAGACACCCAAGCAACAGCTACCCCAAAACAAAACACGTGCAACACATAGCTCACAAAGCCAGTGTGCCGAACAGTCACAGCCCTTAAGGCTAAACAACACACCTGATACACTTGTAATAGGTGACTATCGTCAGGCACACTGACGTCCCACTCACCAGGCTGAACAAGGAGAAGGTCACGGTGAGCTGCCTGTCGGGCGCTAGGATCCGTCACATAACACAAGCACTCAGGTCACTCCAAGGCAAGTACAAATATGACTCAGTCATTGTCCATGCTGGTGTGAATAACCTGAGACGTACCTCCCTGGACTACATGAAAAGAGACAAAGGAGCTCTCTGAGCATGTAGCCCAGGTCAGTATGACCCTGACCTTGAGTAGCATCTTACCCTCACCAAGAATGATGCCACAATATGAAGACAAGATGATCAATTTCAACAATTGGCTTAAGTATTGGTGTCATTCAAAGGGGATCCAATGCCTGTCAGCCTGGGATGACATGCTCGACAAGCCATGATGCTTCACTAGGGACGGCTTGCACCCGTCACACCTGGGCTTTCGGATACTGGCAAAGGCTCTTGCTACCCCCATAGTTCCTTTTTTAGGCAAGGCTCAAAAGACAAACCCACCTCCATAGTTATCACAAGGGATAAGAAACTAAGAGTAATGCTACTCAACGCCAGAAGTCTAAACCTCAAGATGCATGCACTCGAAACTCTCCTTAGCATGGAGAACATCAATATCTGTGCAGTAACAGAAACCTGGTTCAAGGCTCCCGAGAGCACCCCAGCACTACCAGGTTATACCTCATACCATGCTTTTCGGCCCCAAAACTTGGACCGAACCACAAAAGGAGGGGGAGTATCAATATTAGTCAAAGATACCCCACTTCCAGGTTGGTGGCACAGCACGAAGCATCACAGACTATCCATGTGCAACTAACAGTGGGTAAAACTGCCTCCCAGTTTATAGCCTGCTACAGACCACCCTCCCAAACCCAGGAACCCCACTCGGCCTTCCTGAGAACACTGGAAAACATAAAGGTCTCTCCAAACACCATTATATTGGGCGACTTCGACTACCCAAACATAGATTGGGAGCATTACTCTAGCTCCAACACCCTAGCCCAAAGGTTCCTAGAATTTATAAACTCAAATGCTATGGAACAACTTATTACCACTCCCACAAGAGGGGAAAACATACTGGACCTGATCTTCACCAACATGGGGACTCTATGCTCCAGACCAGAAGTGTATCCCTCACTGGTAAGATCAGACCATAAACTAATCACACTGGATATTCACATCCCGACTCTACCCCCTGCCCTGAAAACCACAGTGAAAAACTTCTCCAAAGCAAATTTCACACTCCTGAAAACCGAGGTGGAATCCTTCAAAGCACCCGGGCCTACGGAAAATACGGCCCAGACCACAGAATCCTTTATAAAAGCATTCTATGAACACCTTCAGGAATGCATGGATCATGCAATCCCAAATAAAACCAAGACCCAGTCCTCCAAAGGCAGATGTTGTGTCTGGTGGACCCCAGCCATAAACAAACTATACAATAGAAGGAGGAAGCTACTACATGATAGAGCAAAATCCCAAAAAGGGAAGGCATCGCTGATCAGTATTAGCAAAAAACTAACTACGGGCACTCATAAAATCGTCTAAGGCCAGCTTCAAGAGAAAAATTGCACAGGACACTAAGGTCACAAGGCTTTCTTTAGTTATGTTAGGAACCTGGGTGGGAATTCCCGGATATGCTCAGAATTAGTCCAAAATGACAAAAAATACACCAAACCCACAGACACTGCCAACATCCTAGCTGACAGGTTCAGTGCAAACTCCCCCCCCCCACCAAAAGGGCAAATATCTATCCCAGCAGAGTGCTGCCCCCTGACATCTCAGATGCTCAGGTAAAAGCTGCCCTCTCCAAAGCAGAAAACACAGCATCAATGGGACCAGACTGTGTCCTGGGCTGCGTCCTACATGAACTCCAAGAAGAGCTAAACCCAAACATAAAACTACTGTTCAATCTCAGCCTTACTACAGGATATGTACCCAAAGAGTGGCGTACAGCAACAATGGTCCCTCTCCACAAAGGTGGTGCCTCAACGGATCCTGGAAACTATCGCCCCATAAGCCTGACTAGCTTGGCCTGCAAAGCTATGGAAAGGATCATCATGGACCTCAAATAAAGATATTGGGGACTTACAGACACTGAATCCTACCCAGTTTGGCTTTGTTAAGGGCAGATCCTGCCTCTTAAACCTGGTCAATTTTTTTGAAACAGTCACCAAAGCCATTGACGAGGGGAAGGTGGTCCACACAGCCTACCTGGACCTCGCAAAAGCCTTCGATACAATACCCCACTCGGGCATTATAGATAAGCTCACCAGCTTAAATATAAACCCCTATGTCACTAGATGGGTTGCAAACTGGCTCAAGGACAGAACCCACATGGTTAGAATTGCTGGAGCTATGTCAGACTCCAAACCAGTTACAAGTGGCGTCCCACAAGGCTCAGTCCTGGGACCTCTCTTGTTCAGCATATATTTCTCGGAGGTACAGGCCAACACAGAAGGACTGTGGCTGACCAAGTTCGCAGATGACTGCAAACTGGGCGCCATAATCGACTCTCCAGCCGACACAAGCATCCTCCAAAAGGGCCTCATAGAAACAGAAAACTGGTGCCAGAGCCATGGCCTCAAGCTAAACACCAAAAAGTGTATAGTCATCCCCTTTGGCAAAAACAAAGTGCCCACAAATTACCACATAGGTGGTAATATATTAAGTACAGAAGAAGTAATAGATTCATAGATTCATAGATTAGTACTAAGCTAACTGCCCTTGCGAGCCATTTTAAGCCTAGCCAATTATCCCTTATGAGGCTCAAACCCTGTACCTTGTGTTTTTTTAAAAGGCAAACACCTTAACCATTAGGCCACCCTCCCAACCCAATTAGGGACCTGGGGACCCAATTTGATAGCAATCTCTCATTTGACAAACACGTGGCCAAAGTGGCTAGAAAAACATTTCATATAGCCCACCTAATCATGAAGGGATTCACATCTAGATCAGGGGAGGTCATCGTGCCTCTTTACTCATCCCTCATCAGGCCCATAATTGAGACACCTGCAGCAACTGGAAAGACCCCAAAAGTACCTCACCAAGAGGATCAAAGGGCTCAAACAGATGCCATATGCTGCCCGGTTAAAGAAACTCCAGCTCTACTCAGTGGCATACCGCCTGCTCAGAGGCGATCTGTGCCTGACGTATAAAGCCATGTCCAACCCAGAATTAATGGACATGCTGCACCTCAGAAAATCCAAATACCATCGAGCTACGTGCTCGAGAGACTTGAACCTCAGCACTGAAATAAATAGGACATGCTGGAGGGACAGATTCATAACCCAGAGGCTCCCTTCACTCTGGAATAAAATCCCAGTCCAGGTTAGGCAGAGTCCCTCATTGACTCTCTTCAAGAGGAATCTTGATGAGTGGATGGGAGATCGTAGGTTTACCCCGGGTATCACTTCTGTGTCACTGTTAGACAGAGGCACAATACACTAACCTCGAAAAAGGGCATAGTAAAATTTATTTAAAATGGGTGGCGAAAGCCAAACACACTTTGGTTAGGCTTATAAATGCCCTAGGGCAGATAGCCTAGTATGAACCTATGAACCTATGCCCTGGAAGGTTCCCTGTGCTTTTCGGAACCACATTTTTCCGCCCTTAGGGCCCTTGGGATAGGGCCGAGTAGGGGTAGAAAAATGGACTCCAACGGCAGCTAGGGTCTTGCCTTCCTGCTCACACCTGGTTAATGTTTCCTTTACTTCACGCCCAAACAGTGATGAGCCGTCAAATGGGGTGTTAATAAAGGAAGACTTAAAGGGCTCTACAAAGGAACAGAGATGCATCCAGGCTAGTCTCCGCAGAGCAATGCCTGAACTAGCGGCTTACTCGAACCATCAGCTGAATATGATACAAGACGCATGGACGAGTTCACAATCGAATTTAGGGTAGCAAGCTGTGTGTTGACTTTATTGGACACCCCTGCAGCTACCATACCATGAAGAGTATCTCCTAGCTCTTTCAGATCATCTCTTTGGAGTCTCGTGAAATGGGTTAAGTAGTTTAGCGATCGAAGAGAAAAGGTCACTGCGTTTCCCATGTCTATCTATGATCCGAGACTAGGAGGATGGATAGATGTGGATGTTTCAGACACTTCCTTTTTTGGTGGCTGCAGCTACCACCATGGCATCAACAGGCACTCCCTTGGTCAAAAAGACTTTGTCCACTAGGGCAGAGATAAACTTGTTTGGCTTCCGAGGGACAGGTTCCATGGGCTCCGGCGACTCCCACTCCTTACGAGAGATCAGGTCCACGAGTTCATCGTAAGGCGGACACCCCCAAGAAGTGGAAGGTTGAGAACCAAAAGCCTTTAAGAGCACTGACTCATCCTCAGTAGGGGGTTTTGGACTGCCAACCGCCCCTCTGATTCAGGATCTCCAATATCTCTGCAAAGAAGATGTCCTCAGAGGGGGATCGAGGGGACTCTTATGACTCATCCAGGTTAGTGTCAGATGTCAAAGACTCCTGTGGGGAGTCCAAGTGCCTCCTCTTGCACAATCTCTTCCTGGGTACCTCCTCAGTGGGGGGATCTGGGGAGGTCTCGGAAGAGCAGGGGATGCCCTGTGGGGGTACGTGAGGCTCACGGTCTCTACACTTCACAGGGGGACTGGTAGATGAAGTGGACACAGGAACTTGAGGGGAGAGGGAAGGCCGAACCGATGCTGACGATGTCTTAGGAGACATGACTCTCCTCATGGTGTCAAAGGCGCCATGGCTCTGACGAGAAGGGGTAGACTGACCCGAACGGACTGTCTGATCCTCCCGCACTGAAGCCATAGGCTCCGAGCCTGAGGTAGGAGCCGAGCTCATCCGAGCCAAAGCCCTGAGAGGAAGAGTAGGCACAGATGTATCAGTCCAACTATCCTCCCTGGACCTGACAGGAGAACGTCTGCTCCTAGTGTCCTCGGTCGGCGCAGTGGACGTCCGTGTAGATGGAACCGATAACCCTGGCACGGGTCTCGGTTCCAAGGGTTCGACAATCATAGGTTCCGGCTCCTTCGGCTCCGACAGTCCAGTACGGCTCGGAGGAGGAGTAGTCAAATCCGGTTCAATGGTCTTCGGCTCTGACGAAGTGGTCGGTGTCGACAACAATTTAGCAAGTCCTGGTGCCCTTAAAAGCTTCTTCACTAGCCGATCCATATCCAAATCAGAGAGGCTGACTAAAGACTTAGAGGAATGCACCGAAGGTGCTGACTGGAGCAGAGGAGATGAGGGGACCTCAGAAACCGGCTCCAAGACTGGGAGCTGGTTCTGAACCAAAGGGACACTCTGGTCCAAGAGCTGTGGAGCCAATGACCCTGTGCCCGCTTATCTCTTTTCCCTCTTGGTCTGTTTGGAATCAGAACACTTCGAAGATTTTGACGAAGTGCTGGCACTTTCCTGGCTACCCAACACTTCAGAAAAAGAATGCTATAGTAAGCCCATCTCTACAAGTTTTCTCTTCCTTTCTAAGAGAACCCTCGATGAAAAGGAATGGCATATACTGCAGGAGTCTTGGAGGTGTTTAGCCCCACAGACAATAGACACATTGGACATGTCCGTCTGTAACGGACATTTTCTGTCCACAACCTGGACACTTTTTAAAGCCCGATTTGGGGTGAGATTTCTCTCTCGCAGACATTCTTTCAACAGAACACCACAAAAAAATACCTGTAAAGGCTAAATACAGGGCTAACTAAGCCCACACTAAGAAAACTAATAACACTTGAAGACAGCAAAACTAAATAGGGCCAAGAGAGGGTCTAACACCAAGAAAACAGAAACTACACACAGAGTAGACGTCTTCAAAAAACTAACCTACTAAACTATTATTATTTTAAACTAGAAACACGCTGAACACTAGCAATCACTCAAAAAACTAGAAAAAAATAGTTTAAACTTGCGATTTGTCAAATGGTCCGAGCTAACTGGATCACAGCGATCTCTCTTGCCATGGCAAACTAGATCTGAGGTAATTCCAGCAGTGCATTGTGGGATAAGGGGCTTGGTCTCGAGCTACTGGCAAACCTTGAGCTTCGCTATCGGCTGTCTCGGAGCCGAGGATCAGCTCCGAACCAATCAGTGAGAATAAACGGTGAGATTTAACAACTTCACATGTTATATTTATAAATCTTTTTTAACTCGCTGAAATTAAGTTATAACTCGAGAGCTGGTCAGCAGCCACATCCAAATGTGAAAGCAGCAAACAAGATCTGATGTATGGTGTTGTATGTAAGGGAGGAGCTCAAGAGCTTTCAGTGTTCCATGAGCTAGAAAAAGCAGCAGAGTCTGATCAGAGGGTCAGATCCACACACCATTTGTTGAGGAATGAATGAAAAGGACATCAGACCTTTAGATTTCTTCTTACATTCAACAGAATTCAGTCAGTACTTAAGGAGACAAATTTAGACTATTCACTAGAAGGCATCATTGTAAAACAAACTCAAATACTTCATCTGCATAACTAAGACAGGATCCAAATGAGAATATACTGATGCAAGGAAATATCAAATACAAAGGGGGGGCAGAGGCCAAGTTGTATGAATGGCATTACGGAAGCAATACATATGAACAAGCAGATCATCACAGGGAGGCCTAATGTGCTAAAGTCCTTGCAAGAATCAAACGATTAAAATAAACAAATTAATTCACAACTGAAAAGTCAACTAAAATGTGTAGTAGGTAGCTAAAATTGCCCCTCAACACATTCATTTTGAATGCCAACTAGAACTGTTGAAAGCATTTTTCTTACAGAAGGTTTTTACAAAAATAAAAGATCAGAACCTTTTGCAATGACAGAAGCTAAAAAAATCAAAAGGAAACATCTGACAAAGATGTTAAAAGAAAAATAAAAGGATAGTAATATTAACAATATTTATCGTTATTAAATTTCCTTCACCTTTTGGCTATAATGATGACATACTTTAAAAGGCTGCAACAACAGAAAAATTAAGCGTTTCAAAACAGGTAAAAACTGCCATCACTAATGCATTAGTTAATGTCTGCTACAAGAAATAAATAAGAGCTGCCAGTGGTTAAAAAATAAACTACATATTTCCTGTTTTAGTAATCAATATCTATACAAAATTACCAGATCGTGACCAGTTGGGTACCACAAAATCAGCAGCCGATTTTCAGGGGAGATCTGACTACAACACCAGGAAATGTACCATTTCTTGGATTAGCAATGGGGTAGGATATCAGTGATGTTGACACATATGGAGGTCATTTTGACAGAGAAGCTGAACAAACTACTTTTGTAGGACTTCAGAGCAGAAAGAGCAGATTAAACTAGCTGTTACACCAACAGCATATGGTTCAAGATAAGGAGGTTGTAAACACTATGGAAATGGATACCTGCTGGTGAAATGTAGTATGTAACCATACTGTAGAACCCGATCTATCCTGGAACAACTGTGGCATGAACAAAGTAAGAAGACGTGGACACTGAGTAGTAGCACATGGCTACAAGAATATGCACACAGTGAAATGAACTGAGGTAGGGGTGTCTTAAGTGTTGTCAGAGTGCAATACAGACTAGTAACAGTACTTAAAATTTCATGCAAAAAAACAGTTTTGCAAAGTTCATGAAAAAAGGAGCCAGAACTCAAATCCTTTAAGTATTTTTTGGAGAAAGGACTGTTTCTTACTTACTGTATCTGGTTATTATTTTCTCCTCTTATGAAACCAAACAGCCAGACAGCTTACTACTCTGAAGTGCAATGAGGTAGGCAGAACAAATATGCTAATGAACCGGCTAAAAACATGTGATGTGCTTACACCTGAGCTGATGAGGGATGAGCTAGGTTACTTCAAGAAAATGCTGATCATGGGAAAGAAATGGATAGGGAAGTCAAGATAGGGAAAACATTGTTAAGAATTACAAATATAGACATACTTAAAAAAATAAAACCAACAGCAGCAGTATTACTGAATCGATATAGGGAAAACAGTATGGCAATCTTAGGAGAGAAAGTAACTGGAAAAAAAACAACAAAAATAAAGGATTAAGAATCTTTCACAGATTACAAATTTTGAGAAATAACAGGGAAAGAAGATGAAGAAACAACACTAACAAGAAACTTAGAAGGGCTATGAGAACAAGGCTAAACAGAATCTGTTTTTTTTTCCTGCATTTTAATTTTAAATTCTTCTATCACTGTTCATACAAATCAGGAATGTAAATGTGAACACTGCAGGGAATTTTAAAAGTTTAAAGCTGTGTGAAAGTTGAAGCATACCATCGGAGTTATGTTTTTTTGCAGCACCTATGAGATAATCTGTTTCGAATTATTCTATTTGGAGAGGCTTATAGTTAGTATAAGAAAACCAGAATGAAGTTTATGAGGGCATTACTTTCAAAACATAAAACAAAACATTTTTAGGGCACTAAAGCCTCCATTAGGCAAACTACCAGTATTAAACAGTTTATAAAAATGATACAGACTGACTATTGCACATTTTTCATAAAATTAAGGAAATAAACATTTCCAATTAGAACAGAATTGATTAGTTTTGGAGGGTGTTGCAATATTGGCATGGTAAACAGGCTGTCAGGGAACTGAAGGTAAGAGCTAAAGACACAGATGAAGCAGTGTGACTTGACAATACAAATGTGGCACAAGAAGGGGTCATATGCAGTCAAGGGTTTTAATATTTCCCAACCTATTGCACCCATACTAAGAACACGTAATGGTGAGGCTTTACAGATCATAAGTTGATTTTCAGGTACTTAACTTTAGACAAAGAATGAAGTCTGGCTTACGCTGGATGGAAGTGATCATCAAATTGTGGATGGTAGAGTAAAAGATTTGCTTTGAGAATAAATCTAGGAAAGAATTTTGGGGGAGGATTACATGAAGTATGAATATTTTGGAATGATGGTAAGAAAAAAGGCTAGGTTACTTGACCAATTAAAAGTAAATGCAGGCAAATGAAGAGAAAGACATAATGGAATTAGTACAAGGATGAGCGACTTCGAAAAGGAGCGTTTTCAGTTTTAAGAAACACTAAATGACAGGTGTGATAAGACAATGGAGCTATTCATGGATGGTATGAGGACAGGAACTTCTACAGACCAGATGTCCAACAAATTTTAAGAAGAAATGGTTGGATGAGCTAAAGTATTCAGTATTAAAGTTATTTTCAGGTTGTCTACAGAGGATCAGTTTTGTGAAGCAGAAACAAACAAAAAAAAAAACTAAAATCGGAAGCCTGTAGTTTTTTTAATCTCAGATGATCTGTCAGTACAAAATAAAGATCCAATTCATGAAGTTCAACTTGTGATGCTAAAAATATATATTAACATTATACAATTTGGTCAACAGGGGCTAAAATGTTATAACTGGAATACAGGAATTTCCTGGCAGTTTTGAGAAAGACAGTAGAGAATTACACTGTAAAACAGTGAGTATGAATTTAAATTATGAATACAAAGGTAATATATGTCACAACCGATTGCTGGCTACAGAAAATAGTACTCTTCTGTTCTTTTTATAGTTTAACACCCATTAACAAAGAATGCAGAAATATATACAGAACAATGAACTTAATGAAAATACAAGCCAACACAGATAATTTAATTATGGTTATGCATCAGAAACAAACATATTATACACAAATCTGAACAATAGTTCAATAAGCCAAGATAAATAAATTTAAATGTACAGGACATGGCTTGGAGGCGTAAACCTGGGAGAATATAACCACACAGAGCAATTACTTGAAAAAATAACTAACTACACAAAAGAAAATCACTCATCACTCTAATCACTAAGGGCTTTTCATCCAGAAAAAAGGAGGATGTCATTGTCCCACTGTGCTCATCCCTCATTAGACCCATTATAGAATACAATGCCCCGTTTGGTATGTACCTCTCAAGACATCTGCAACAACTGGAAAGGCCACAGGAATACCTCACTAAAAGAATCACAGGCCTAAAGTAGATGCCCTATGCTAACCGCCTTAAAAAACTCCAGCTATACTCTGTCGCATATAGTCTACTCAAAGGCAATCTCTGCTTAACATACAAGGCCATGTCAAACCCTGAGCTGTTGGACATGCTACACTTAAAGAAATCCCAATCCGTCAGAGCCACACGCTCCAGGGATCTAAACCTTGTCATCACAATAAACAAAACATGCTGGAGGGATAGGTTCCTGACACAGAGACTCCCCAGACTCTGGAATAGACCGCCCATACTTGTCAAGCAGAGCGCCTCTTTGGCCCTCTTCAAAAGGAACACTGGCGATTGTTTGGGAGAAAAGAAACTCACCCCTGGGATCATGTCAGTCAGGGCGACAGGGGTCCAGGGAAGTAAATAGTGTGGGAAGAAATAGCCAGGGATTTTTTATAGCTAGGCTTGTATAGGCCCTAGGGCCGATAGCCTAGTACCAACCTATGAAAACGGAGCTGAATAAAAAAGTTGTTCTTACCAAAGACAAATCTTTTAGTAAAATATATCCAGCAGACAATTTTATTTCCTCATTTTCTGGATGAGTTAAAATAATGGGGAAGAGTTGGATAAATAGTTAAAAGAAATGCATTTAAATTTTTAAAAGTAAAGGTTTTCAATTTCAGAACCACTGCTGCAGTCATGGTTGATTTTACTGTTAATTATATGAAATGTGTTAAAAATCTAGGTTGCATGAAAAAATTCTGAGATACACAAATATCCACAAGTGCTAAAATCATAGAATGGTGCCTTGGTCAACTGTAAAAAGTCAAGTTAAAAACTATACGTACAGAATTTTATTTTGGAAAAAATAATGGAAGCTAATAAATGGAAGGCTATAGAAGCAAGTCAGCATAATTAAAGGTGAAGAAGTGTTATAACTTAGAACTATATTGCCAAATCAGAAGAGCATAAAATTAAGTTTCCAATTACTGAATGCAAAAAGGGTCACACTGTACACTTGTGAAACAAAATGGATGCTTCTGCAAAGACTGGATGTATCAAGTGCTTGTAACCACAGAATGTTAAAGAATTTGTCTGAAAGATGGCGGCACAAAAAAGAAAAGAAAAAAGAAATTGGAACACTTCTCACCGAACTGCCCAGGTGCTCAGGCTTTTTAGAGCACAAAGAAATGGAAGAGTCTGTGGCACTTAAAAGTTTCAGACACTATTGTATGCATGCAACGAAAATGGACACCATTTATGCTGGGTATTATTAGGCTTGGGTTTTGGACAAAACTGCAGTGTATAGAATGTCTGATACAAAACAAGATAAAGTTTAATGTTGTAAATGGATATTATTTTTCGTTTTTTCTTTGGTGACTAAATATCCATTAAAATTGAAAATTTTTAAGTCATATTTTGGGTAAGGAAAAGAGTATACAAGGGAGTTACAAAGGGTCTATTAATTAGAATGTTAAGACTATACCAGGTTGGATTAGGTTTATATATGAGCAAAGTAACTTTTAATATACTGTAAACAATTTTAATTTCTATACTATATTCCGAATACTAACTACGAATACACTATGAAGTCTAACACAGTATTCTTTTCATAATCCATGTGGGACAGTTATGTTTCAGTACTCAAACATTAACAAGGAGGTGCCACTGAAATCAGTAATACAATGACACACTGGAACATCAAGAGGCAGGAAAAGAACAAACAGCATTCAGAAGGTGAATAAAATGCTTACAAGTGACAGCTGTAAGTGGAAAAATACAAACTGTACAAGAATTCTCCCTGGATATTGACTGATCTAAAAAAATATATATAAATAAATATTTATTTAAAAAAAAAAAAAAAACACAACAGCAAGCTCACTATATGCATTTGGTCCCTGGGGAGATGCAGCTTCATTAAATGAAAAGAACACGAAAGCTGCCCAATAAAATGTAATGTTACAATGAAATGCTTACTGGTATCATACTTAACCCAACAAATTTGTGTGTTTTTGCTACAAAGAAAAGCATTACCACTGCAAGAATACTTTCTCTGAAGAAATGTGAAAATGTAAAACATCAGACCCCATTGCTTATACTACAAATATATATATATATATATATATATACACACACACACAGAATTATACACACACACACACACACACACATATATATATATATATATATATATATATATACACACACACACACATATATATATATATATATATATATATATATATATACACACACACACACACACATACACACACACATATATATATATATACACACACACATATATATATATATATATATATATATATATATATATATATATATATATATATATATATATATATGTATATATATATTTATATTAGTACTACAAATTTCTTAGTATCAGAGGAAAAAAAGGGGGGGGGGCAACATTATTGTTCAGGAAGTAAAAAATATTAACAATCTTGCTATACAGGGTGTGAAGTACGTGAAGGGGGATGAAAGGCACATATTATATTACATTTTAAAAAGGAGATTTACCAGGTCTTTTATTTGTTTACAAAGGAATGGAAGGATGTCACAGTCTTTACCCTAACCAAGTAAAAAAGCTTTCAGTGTGTGAGGAGAAAAATATTTAACTGCTGCTTGTTTGTAAATTAATTAGTTATTCTGTGGTAGCTTATGGCATATCACTAGAAACTGAAGGACAAATGAAAAACACATTTTTGTAATACAAGTACATAACTATAACAGCTGCATGCACACCACCTTTTTAGAGTCAAGCAAATCTGAATTACTTGTTTGAATACTGGCATAAAATTAAAAGAAGGAATAGTTAGTTACAAGCAAATGGAGACTAAAGAGAAACTGGCAGGAGAGAATTACAGAGGATAAGCATAACACTGAAAAGAGGAGGAGGAGGGAAAAATGAAAAAGAACAGAGATGAACAGGTTATACAGGATACTAACCTAACCAAAGAGGAGGAGAGGAATAGGGATCAATCGTATTCATTTTGAACAGGTTATACAGGATACTGACCTAACCAAAGAGGAGAAGAATAAGGATCAGTCGTGTTCATTTTGAACAGGTTATACAGGATACTGACCTAACCGAAGAGGAGGAGAGGAATAGGGATCAATCGTATTCATTTTGAACAGGTTATATAGGATACTGACCTAACCAAAGAGAATAATAGGGATCAATCGTGTTAATTTTGAACAGGTTATATAGGATATTGACCTAACCAAAGAAGAGGAGAGGAATAGGAGGAGAGGAATAGGGATCAATCATGTTCATTTTGAACAGGTTATACAGGATACTGACCTAACCAAAGAAGAGGAGAGGAATAGGAGGAGAGGAATAGGGATCAATCGTGTTCATTTTGGATGCAGGTCTTCTCAACTGTAAGATCACTGAATTTCACAAAACGTCATTTGTCAAGTTCAACCAATTTTAATTAAAATAAGCTATGACTAAACAATCAACACATCTATTTTCCCCCAACAAGAAAAGAAAAGAAATTGAAAAAGAAGCAGCTGGAATGGAGGGAGAAAAGAGCAGAAGAAAATGTCAAATTTCAAACATTAAAAAAAAATGAAATAGTATGAGAGAAGACAGCAAGAAATATAAAAGTTAAAACAAGACTTGAAAACAAATGTCATATGAATGCGAAGCGCACAGAGAATGAGCTGGAAGGAAAGGACAGTAAAAGATCTGACAGAGGGGTCAGACATAATGTTGATGATATCAGGTGTGTAAAGGGTGAAGAAAGACCTGGGTGAAAAGAAAGTATACTAGGCGAGGGGATGGAGTAAGAAGGCAGGCTGGAATGGGAATTATACTGGCACACACATTGTCATAGGAAAAAAAAATCATGTTATTACTTGCAAAGAAATTAGATGTTAAACATTGGAGGCTAAACTACAGATTACCCATTTCTGTTACAGCGCTTAGTTAAGCATACAACCTGTTACAGAACTTAATTCATAGCTTCATAGGTGTGTACTAGGCTAATGGCCCTGGGGCCTTACCATAGGATTACCCTGACATCGTGCCACCCGACCTTAGTTCCCAGTGCCTCTGTCAAGTAGAGCCACTGCAGTTATCCCCAGGGTAAATTTTCTATTTCCCATCCACTCATCAAGATCTCTCTTGAAGAGGAGGGACAGCGAGGTGCTCTGCTCGACATGTATGGGAAGTCAGTTCCATAGCATGGGCATTGTCTGGGTTATGAACCTGTCTCTCAAGTATGTTCTGTTGATTGTGGTAATGAGGCTGAGGTCGCTGGAGCATGTGGTGCGGAGGGATTGCGATTTCTTTAGATGTAGCATTTCTAACAGAGCTGGGTCAGACATGGCTTTGTAAGTCAAGCAGAGATCGCCTCTAAGTAGGCGATATGAGACAGAATAGTTGGAGGTTTTTTTTTTTTAAGTTTGTCCATATAGGACAAGTGTTTAAGGCCTAGGATCCTCTTTGGAAGGTACTTTTGCAGCCTCTCCAGTTGTTGCAGCTGTCTAGTGAGGTACATGCCAAATGGGGCACTGTACTCTACGATTGGCCTAATGAGGGAAAAGCAGAGGGAGACAATGACCTCTTTCTTCCTGGATGCAAAACCGACATGAGATGCGTCACATAGGACTTTCTGACCACAGTGGCAATGTGGTGATCAAAAGAGAGGTTGCTGTTAACCTGTGTTCCCAGATCTCTTATAACATCTTCTGTGTTCAGTGGACTACCATCGATGTGGTAATTTCAAGGGAACCATGTTTTTCCTAAATGGGACAACGACACATTTTTTGGCATTGAGCTTAAGGCCATGGTTCTGACACCAGTCGTTGGTCTCAGTGAGGCCATTCTGTAGGATGTCAACATCACTTTGGGAGTTAATAGCTCCCAACTTGCAATCATCTGCAAACTTTGTCAGCCAGAGCCCCTCCGCGGTGGCCTGGACTTGAGAAGTAGATACCAAACAGAACAGGCCCCAGGACTGAACTCTGTGGGACTCCACTCATGACTAGTCGGCAATCTGACTTGGAGTCAGCTACTTTCAACACTGTGGGCCAGTTTGCAATCCACCTAGTGATATAGGGGTTGATGCCTAGCTTAGTGAGTTTTTCTATGATTCCTGAGTGGGGAATGGTATCAAAGGCCTTGGCCAGATCAAGGTAGGCTGTATGAACCACCTTGCCTTTATCCATAGCTGTAGTGACCGACTCAAAGAAGTTGAGCAGGCATGATCTACCCTTCACAAAACCAAACTGTGTGGGATCCAGAGTTTGGAGATTACCTATATCCTTGTTTATTAGGTCCATGATGATGTGTTCCATAGCTTTGCATACCAGACTCATCAGACTAATGGGGTGATGGTTCCCAGGGTCTGTAGTCACTCCTCCTTTGTGGACAGGGATGAATGCAGCAGTGCGCCACTCGGTAGGGACAAAGCCTGAGGCGAACCTGTGATTGAACAGGGCACAGAGGAGAGGTGCCAGTTCACTCTGTAGTTCATGTAGAACACAGCCAGAGATATTGTCAGGTCCCATAGAAGCTGTATTCTTGGCCCTGGACAGTGCTGTTTAACCTGTGCAGCAGTAATACTGGGTGACTGGCAATCTACTGGTATTATGATTGGTCCTTAGGGGGGCAAAGTTGGCACTGAATCTGTCTGGAAGTATATTGGCAATATCTGTTGGCTTGGTATAGGAGGTGCCATTGTGCAGTAGCTCAGAGCAAATCTGGGTACTGCCGTGGATATTCTTTACATAAACTATAGAAAGCCTTGTGGTTGTCTTTACTATCTCGCTGCAATTCTGTTTTCATAGCTAACGTTAGAGGATTTGATGAGGGATCTCAACTTTTTGTTGAGGCTGATAAGGAAGTTTTTCCAGTCTTGGGACTTCACCTTATTTCGCATCAGTTTCCTCCTTCTGTTGTAGAGTTTGTTTATGACAGGGGATCACCAGACTGGTTTCCTTTTTTGGAGGAGAGCATCTTGGTTCTATTGGGTATGGCGAGATCCATGCAATTGTGTAAGTGTTCGTACAGTGCATTGGTGTATGATTCGGCGGTCATGCAACTATTCTCCATTTGCATGAGTGTTGTCATGTTAGCCACCTCTGTTTTTTGGAGCCCAAAGTTAGCTTTGGAGAACTTTTTCATGGTGGTTACCTTTGTGAGGGGGATGGGATGGGAATGGAGTTTCCAAGGTGATTAGTTTGTGGTCGGATGTAACTAGGGAGGAGTTGACTACTGGTGTAGAGCAACGGACGCCCATGTTAGTAATGACCAGGTCAAGGATGTTGCTACCTCTAGTGTGGGTAAGAACAAGCTGGTCCAGGGCATTGGAATTAATGAATTCCAGGAAACGGGCAAGTGTATTGGTACACGAGTAGTTTTCCCCAGTTAATGAAGAGGTAGTTGAAGTCGCCCAGTATGTGTGTGTTAGGCTGGACCCAAATATTCTCCAGGGTGCTTAGGAATGTGGAGTGCGAGTCTTGGGACATAGTTTGGGGCCTATAGCAGTCTACAACCCGAATCACTGTGTTACCCAATGTTAGCTGCACCTGAAGTATCTCTGATGCGTTATGTTGGGCTACCAGTCTGGAGGTGTGCGCATCATTTATGAATATGGAAATTCCACCGCCTTTGGAGCTTCAGTCCAAGTTCCGGGACCGAAAGGTGTGGAATAAGTTATAGCCTGGCAGTGTAGGGGTGCTTTCTGCTGCCTTGAACCAGGTCTCTGTTGCAGAACAAATGCCGATGTTCTCCATTTTAAGGAGTACTTCGAGCAAGTGCATTTTGAGCTTTAGACTTCTAGCATTGAGCAGCATGACCCTCAGATTGCATTTGTTTGTAGCCATTACTGTGGTCATTTGCTATTTGGAATACTGCCTAAAAAAGGCACTATAGGGGTGGCAAGAGCCTTGGCCAGTATCTGGAAGCCCAGGGGTGACAGATGCAGGCCATCTCTAGGAACGCATCGAGGTCTGTCAATCATGTCATCCTAGGCAGACAGATACTGGATCCCCTTAGAATGACACCAGAAACTTAGCAAACTGTTGAAATCAATAATTTTCTGCTTGTACTGTGGTATCATTCTGGGTGATGGTAGGATGCTGCTCAGGGATAAGGTCATACTTGCCTGGGCTACCGACAGCTCCTCAATGTCTCTTTTCATGTAGTCCAGGGAGGTATGTCTCAGGTCATTCACACCCACATGTACAATGACAGAGTCATATTTGTACCTGTTGTTGACAGACATGAGTGCGTGAGTGGCGGATCCTGGCACCTGACAGGCAGATGACTGCTACTTTCTCCTTATTCAACCTAGTGAGTGGGACATCAGTGTCTCTCACTATAGAGTCACCTATGACTAGTGTGTTGGGCATGCCGTTTTGTCTTGGGGGCTTTTTTTTTTTTGAGTGGCACACTGTTTAGGAGAGTTATGCGTTTCGTAATTAGTGTTGTGTTGGTAGAGTTAGTTTCTGCCTTGGAGGTCTCTGGTGTTTGGGTAGATTTTTGAGAACCTTCGCGAAGGTGGGTCTGTGGTTTGTGTTTTTATGTGAAGGCAGTGCTGGTGTGTGTTCTGGAGGGCTAGGTGTTCCATGTGGTGTGGTGCAAGTGTTGATCTTCTCTTCTTGACTAGCTACTCCAGTCTTGCCTGGAGAGTGCGTGGCTTCCAGTTTGGATATACAAGTGCATCTCTCGCAAGTCAGAGTGTTGGGAGGTAAGAGGAGAGGGTTGTCTGTGTACATGAGGCAGTTGCTACATTGCTTCAGGATGCCCAAGTTCATCAGGTTAATAGGAGAGAGCACAGGGGAAATTACCTTTAGACATGCCTGGAGGGGTAGGCATTAATAAGTACTGGAGCGATTTCCTTGTAGAACTTTTAGTCCTGGCAGCACTTGTGTGTGCTACAGTAATTGCTACAAGAAGTATGGTAAAGTGCTAGACTAATAAGCTAGTAAAAGTGCAGGAGAGGAGAGAACTAGCAGATCTAAAGGAAAAATTGAAGAGCAGACTTTGGCACCGCTAAGAATCTTACAAACAGTCCTGGATACAGCAAGTCCGTATCTGGACTAGATTTGTTACAGGAAATGTGGAAACTAGCGCAAATATGGGGTTTTAAACCTGAAAGTTGAAAAAGATAGAAAAACTGCCCAAACGGCCCATAAGCCACAATTTCTGGGCCAGAAACCACTCCTCTTGTGGTATATAGGCTACCTAGTACTTACCACTCCCACTGACAAGCTAGAAGGCTTCCCTCCAACACAGAAAGGCTTGGGGGGGGGGGGTCAGAAGCTTACAGTCCTGGATACATCAAATTTGTAGCTGGACTAAACTAGTTACAGGAAAGGCAGGAAACAAGCTTAGATTTTATGTATTTGTTTGTTTGCAGAAAAGCAGACTAAAAACAATTCAAGTGTGTGTGTAGTAATATTAGAGCAAATACAGTTTAAATAAATGCAACTTATTCAAAACTGTATTCTGAACTGAATTCAATTATTGTTTTATTCAACTCTGAGCAGTTAAAAAGCGCCAAAAATATACTTATCAGCTGAGAAGCACATTCAGTCAGAACACAAGGAGATTCTAGCAATTTTTTTTAGTAAAGTGGAAAGGGAGAAAGTAGGAACAGAAGGTAATTCAAGGTTAAGAACCTAAGTGGGTTGGCCTTCTCAAATGTTATTAGCTCATTCTACCTAATACAGAGAGAACACTAGCCTGGGAGGAGTATCCCACATCAAATTTACAGTATGGGCAGGCAACTGCAAAGCCACCAAGTATAAGAACAAAACACCAATAGGGAGGGGCAGGTAGGAAACTATTACAGCTACTAGCTCTAGCCACTAAATGAAAGTTTTAAATAAATAAAGGAGCAAGGAGAGACTAGAGAATGCTTTTAACTGCAGACAAATCAGTTATATGATACCAGACTAGAACACAGAAACCTCATAAAAAATGCACAGAAAAAGCACAGTTAAAGCACTCACAAACAAAAAATACAACTCTCAGTATGAAAAAGCAGTTTACAGTTAAGCAATTTAATAAAAATGAAATTAGAGTAATGACAGTATCTAAGAATTGAAAAATACAGTTACAACAGTATAAAACAGTACACAAATGCAGTGAAACAGTACAAAAAGCTTTATAACAGTGCACAATGTAGTAGAGTAGCTGTACAGCGCAATTATAAGCGTTAAAGAAGTGCAAGTCAATTAAATAAATGTAAAAAATAACTTATTCTGCTCTTGGACTCTAAAGGAATGTCTGCTTTGTCCCAGTGATGAATCACCATTCCACAGCCTGGTAATTATAACAATCTGCTGATACAGGGAAATTACCAGAATTAGCTACGAGAGAATTTTCATGCAGTTGCAGGATATCTGATTTTGCACAACCTGAAAAAGCTGCAGTGTGTTTAACACAGCCACTTTCTTTACCAAAGGAGAAAAGCTAATAAATGCTTAGAGATACAAGGCCTCTGAGAAATTACTTTGGCAGCTGTAAGGCTTGTGAAATTCCTCAAGACTATTTGGGCAACTAATGACACCTTAGCTAGTAAACTAAAGCAGACTTGTTTAGATCTCGGTTGCTCTTTTACTTTGACAGAATAAAATGTAAAAGTAATGACTAGACCCAAATTCTCTCCCATTGTGATGGTGGCTTAATATTGGGTGAAATGGTCAGTTACTATACTTTGAGTAATATGGGGATCCCACTAGCTGAAAGAAATGTGGAGGCAATACATGATAGCAGAAAAAGAAAGGGAAATGTATCAACGTTATATGCAGGATACCACTTGTTCGTAGATCACAACAGTGCTGAAGTTTTTCACCTGACTACACAGTGTGAATTCTAGGTTCTAGTCCAGCATAGGACAACTATGGCAATTTATGTAACAAGTTATGTTTTGCAAGTTATTTTATAAAAATAAAGCTTTTTTTTACTCATGTGTAGCTGTGATATTCTTATCTGACTATTCTCAAATAAGCCATCATTTTACCAGCCAATACATGGCATAATCTGCAGAACTTTTAAAAAATTACCACAGAAGTACTGTAGCTGTTACGTAATCTTAACAGAAAGCTTACAGCAACCAGACTCTGTGGTGTAGAAGGTTCGAGTCCTGTCTATAACTTTTGACAAGTGGCTCTGGTGTTGAAGGAGCCAGGAAGGAATGGGTAGTAAGAAGCAGCTCACCCAATCTGGGTGAAAAGAAGGGGTTCCTGCTGTGATACGGACATATCCTGAATTAAGGCAACAGTGCCGCAATCAAAGGGCAAATTAACATGGCAGTTGATGGGGGCCTCAACCAACATCACGTGCAACTGTGTGTGTGTGTGTGTGTGTGTGTGTGTGTGTGTGTGTGTGTGTGTGTGTGTGTGCGCGTGTGACGACATTTTTATCTTCACTTAGAAAGGGCATACCAAAAAAAACCCCGACATGCAGGACAAGCAATTGTGATGCGGCTGAATGCTCCGCTTCAATTCCCTCTCCAACCTGCCACTGGTATGATCCCAGACCAGAGGAACAGTACCAGAGATGCAAAAATATTGCAGCCAGGCTACTGAAAGTCAAGTTTGGGGGCATACAAATGGAGCAAAAAAAAAAAAAAAAGCTAAGCACATAACACAATAATTTATGTGCAATTGGTGCAGTGCATCAGTGATGGCTTCTGAAAAGGTATGGCTTCATGTCATTACCACTTCAGAGTATGACAAAATTTGGAAAACATTAAAGAATTGAATACGTTTATGTATATGGGGCTATATGGATCAATGCCAACTACAGGGTACAAACACATACTGAAGAATGAGACTGCATGTGCATACACTCGGAAATTACAAAGGACAAACAAAAAAAATGAAGCAATGGTCTAATTGAAGTGCTTTAGGCCACTTCTAGCTCTATCTACTTCAGCAGACAATCATTAACACACTTTTCATGTTTCAAATAATCATAATAAAAATGATACAATAACAGAAACTAAAGTGATGTTGACGTTTAAAAGAGACAGGAATGGATGAATGCATTTACACACAGTTAAAATATAAGGAATATAGTACACCATTTTTCCCACAAATGATTCCAGTCATTACAGACAGCTTGGATTTTTCCTCCATTGTTAGCAGACTAATCTTTACTCCCTTAAGACTATGCTGCTAATTAATAGACCATACAATCAGAGTTAGTGTTTGTGGCTTCTATTTATTTTCTTTAAGCATGAAACAGATAGAAAAAAGGTGCAAGAAATGCAACAGTTTACGTGGCTCAAAATTTTAATTCATATGACTGTTACTAGAGAAGCCAGACTCAAAACAGATCACAGAAGAACTAGGAAAACATAACACAAAATATACAAGTCACAGGAAGGTAAGGTGACTTGCAAAATGATGTTTATAGATCCACTAATTTATATGGAACAGTACTGGAGTTAGAAAAAGCACACATGACAACATTTTCCTGACCTGACAACCTTAAGAGTTGGTACAAAAGTTATGACAGGTGCCAGAGAAAAAAATGAGCCAGGATGACAATATCTCTGCAAAGGTTACATTAACAATAGGGGACCCTGAACTTTTATAAACAGATGTAAACTAGATCACAGTCATCTTGTGGTGGGATCACTGATTCTGTAGTCATGATGGTAGTGAGCAGATTTAAGAATTGGTATTCAAGGGAAACCAAAAAAAAAAAAAACATTCTAAGACTCTTTCAGCACTTGGTTTGATCAGTTAATGCAGCAACAATCCAGAGTGAGGGGATATACAAACTGGAAACTACTGCGTGACATCACCACCACCTCCACAGTTAACTGTGAAATAAAGACTACTGCAAAAGTAATATGAACATACATTAGAAGGTGGTCACTGAAAAGACCAGATAATTCCTGGAAACAGAGTGCAAATTGCTATGGGTCATCATTCTGTGCAGAAGCCATTATGGGATTTTTATTACTGCAACTGGGTAGTATTACATACAACTTGGCAAAAGCATAACATTCTGCATTAAAAAGAGAAAAAAATGTCCAGTTTCTTTAAAGAATATTCTCTGCCGTGAACTAATGACTAAAAGTTTTAAGAGCTAATTTATCTAATAAACTGCGTCTGGAAACTGAGCAGCAGCTAAAGCCACCCAAAAGTTGGTGGGCTGTAAATTTGAGAGGGGATCTAGATGAAAAGTATTCAAAAAGTTAACTGTAATATCTCAAATCAAACAGCACACATTCCTAAAAGGAAATTGGGAGTTGAAAAAGGTTTGTGCTTACCAGAACTGATTTATTTGATACAATACATTTTGAGGTGGAGTTAAAGACTACGGTGGTATCCAGATGTAGTCAGATATATGTTAACAGGAGTACATCAATAAACAGGATCAACTGCTTGGATGCGTGATGCCCCGTTCATGTAAAATACGTAAAAAGAAAACCACAGCGATCTTTATTATTTGTGAAATGATGGCATAAAAATAGTATATTTTCTCAAACCAACTGAACATGCTGATATGCATGCCCCCTCCAATAAAAACGAACATCAGTAAGATGTCTTTTACAAAGTGTGGCAAAGGAGCAAGCAATAGGCAAGATGGGTATTGCTGTTTATCTGCAAACACTTCAAAAATCCATCATACAAGAGTTGCTTCAGATCAGCCACAAGTAATTTGGATTGTACTGCAAAAGCCTGAATATACTGTGTGTAAGCAGACCTTGGATTTTTAACCTATACAAAGAGCTTTATGAAAATAACAAAATGCTACAGAAAACATGCACAATACTTTTATACAGAGATTTGTTTAATGTGACACTCGGTGAGGAAGTTAATAGTACTGTATTGTGTGCACTTTTACAGAATCAGGGATGCATGCGGCTTCTACAACTAGCAGTCATGGATACCAGTAAAAGCACCTTTAGATGAATCTTTTTACAACCTTGTCAGTCTTCCATTTTGACAGAAGTTGCTTTCAAGTCCAATGTGTAAGAAACTGAAGTACATCAAAAAAAGATTTCTAAAATTTACATTTGGTAAGCAGCAAAGGAGTAGTATCAGACCTTATGTTTACCATTGCAATTTGTATGCACTGCTGACGGTAGGTCAGCAAACAAAACGTTTAGAGGGTACTTACTAGGTTATTGCTCTGATCTTTAGAAGCCTATCTTTACATTCCTATATTAGGTTTTAGCCGTTATGTTTTGAATATGAATTAATCCAGAATGGGCCAAACAAGGATGCACTGGGACATTTATATGTTTCTCCTTATCCATGAGGGAAGGGGTGCTAAATTGGGGGTAAATTTACAGTTATCCATATTACATTCAAAAATGGAGTAGAAGACTGTTCCACATGACCAGTAATCTCTGCCATACAAACCTATCCCTCCAACAACCATCACCACACCCCCTTTTCTACATGGGGCTGGGTTGTCATGTCAACTGTCACCATCTGTTTAGTCAGTGCACTCCTACCTTCTTCAACACTCATACCCGACTGTTGCAGGTCTTCTCTAACACAATCCACTCACCCCTTTGCTGCACATTCTGGTTTCTGCTTGCTTTCTTCCTGTCTGTCCCAAATCATCTTCATCAGATTGTCTTCTGCTTTAAATGCACGTGCCCAAACTACCAATTTGTTCTTTGACCTTTTCTGCAATTGGAACTATTTTGACTTGCTCTGATGTCTTATTTTCTTTGTCTGTCCTACAAAATGCATCCTACCACCTATCTCAGGAATTTAATTTCCCTCACCTCTAGCTTCCTCAACTGGTCTGCCCTTACTGCCCAGGTTTCTGTACCATACAGTAGTACTGACCACACCACTGTTTAGCACACCTTACCTTTTCAGGCTTCTTTGGCATTCTTCTGTCATTGTCATATACTACACCTGACACACTGTGCCATTTGGTTGCAACCCCACTGATTCTAGCTTTGACTTCCTCATTCAGACTTCCCTTCTTCTCAACCACCCCTACAAGATACTTGAAGCTGTTAACTTGTTCCCCAATAATGCCTATCTCGATTCTCATCTTCTTCCATTTCCCCCATTTGCTGCCATTACAGCCATATTAACTGTACTCCGTTTCATTCCATGTGCCTTTAGATTTGCATTCCATTCCCATATCCTTTGCTGAAGTTCTTGCTCAGAGTCTGCCTGCAGTGCCACATCATCTACAGCTCAGCAAGCTCCTGCCTGGTGCCCTGCAGAGTTCTACAGCAGCAGAGAAACAAGAGAGATTTTGGAGTGATTAAGTATCATTTTTCTGCACTTTCTTGCTGCCTTTAGCTAAGTCCACCTAAAACGCCGATTTTCTACGGTTTCTGTGATTTAAAAAGCTTGTTTGAGCTACATATTGTACTTTTTTACTGCCTGCACTTTAACAAAGTCGTTCTTGTGTTTAAATTACCTGTTTAACTGTTGTAGGCTACACACTCAAGTGTGATAGCCATTTCTGTGCATTTAAAGTGCTTTTTTTTATTGTACCTGCTTTATTTTCAGGAAAAAAAAAAAAAAAATATATATATATATATATATATATATCTATACACACACACACACACATATATATATATATATATATATATATATATACACACATATACACACACACACACACACACACGTTTTCCCACCTTTCTAAGCTATAGTCCCAGTTTTCAGGTTAGTGCTAAATTCAGGGCTGTGTTACAAGTTTCTGGGTTTGCCCATACCTTACTTGGATAGAAGGAAGTTTCTCTGTTCACTGTGAGAGAAGGAGCTTTGAGCAGCCTATCTGTCCTTGGAGGAGTGGTTTCAGCCCAGAAATTTGTAGTTTACTGACCATTTTGGGCTAATTTCTCTCTTTCATTTCCCTGCTATAAAACCCACATTTGCGCGGTTTTGCAAGCCGGGCAGCGCCAGTTAGCTAAGGTATAACTATTCCCAGCTCCACAAAGTAAACTCTTTAATTATTCCCTTGGAACTAGACAAACTTTCAACTTAAGCACTCAAACCATTCACTTCTCATCCCGGCACTTGCTCAAAACTCATAGCAAGCACTAATAAACCTTAGCACTAGACCCCCTATACTGTATAGAAGGACAAGGCTCTCTATTTGACCTTACCAGCCAATCAGTAAAACAGTTCACTGTACCTATCCAGGCATGTCCATGGGGCAGTTTCACGTGTACTCTCCAGTCCAACTGGTGAATCTGGGCATTTTGAGGCAATGCTACAATTGCCTCATGTACACAGACAACCCTCTCCTCCTTCCACCAAACACTAATACATGCGAGAGATGCAATTATACAGCCAAATTGGAGGTTAAGATCTCTCAACCTAAGATTGGACCAGGCAGTCAACAGAAGGGAATTACTTGCATCACACCACCAGTATCACATAGACCAATGAAACCAGCACCGGCAAAAAACACACAAATACATGAAAACATACTCTGAGGCTCTAAATAAAAATCTGCAAAAGCAACAGAGACCTCCAAAGCAGACATCCAAGCAACCTCCACCCCCCAACACAAACCATGAAACACATACTTCACAAAACCAGTGTGCCACGCAATCACAGTCCTTAAGGAAAAATAACATACCCAACACACTAGTAATAGGCGACTCTATAGTGAGGCACACTGACGTCCCACTCACTAGGCCAAACAAGGAGAAGGTTACTGTTAGCTGCCAGTCTGGTGCCAGGATCCGCCACATAACACACGCACTCAGGTCACTCCAGAACAGGTACAAATATGACTCTGTCATTGTCCATGTTGGTGTGAATGACCCGAGAAATACCTCCCTGGACTACATGAAGAGAGACATAAAGGAGCTCTCTGATCACATAGCCCAGGCCGGTATGACCCTTACCCAGAGTAGCATCCTGCCCTCACCAAGAATGATACCACGGTATAGAGAAAAAAATGATCAATTTCAACAATTGGCTAAGCTTTTGGTGTCATTCAAAGGGGATCCAGTGTCTGTCAGCCTGTGATGACATGCTCTACAAGCCACGCTGCTTCTCTAGAGACGGCTTGCACCTGTTACCCTTAGGCTTTCGAATACTGGCCAAGGCTCTTGCCACCCCCATACTGCCTTTTTTAGGGAAGGCTCAAAAGACAAATCCACCGCCATAAATAGCACAAGTAACAAAAAATTGAGGGTAATGCTACTCAATGCCAGAAGTCCAAACCTCAAAATGCATGCACTCGAGGCACTCCTCAGTATGGAGAAAATAGATATATGTACAGTAACAGAAACCTGGTTTAAGGCTCCAGAGAGCACCCCAGCACTACCAGGCTACATATATTTTGGCCACAAAACCCAGACCGAAATACAAAAGGCGGGGGAGTATCCATATTCATCAAGGATACCCACACCTCCAGGTTAGTGGTACAGCACGATGCTTCAGAGACCACCCACGTGCAACTGACAATGGGCAAAACTGCTATTCAAATTACAGCTCGCTACAGATCACCCACAATGTCCCAGGACTCCCACTCTGCATTCCTGGAAACACTGGGAAACAAAGGTCCTAGCAAACACCCTGATATTGGGTGATTTCAATTACTCAAACATTAACTGGTACTCAAGTACAAACTCCCTTACCCAACATTTCCTAAAATTTATAAACTCAAATGCTCTGGATCAACTTGTCAACAGCGGAGGTGACCTGGTCATCACCAACATGGTGGCCGGTGTTCCACACCGGAGGTAAAGCCCTCGCTGGTTAGATATGACCATAAACGAATCACTCTGGATATCCACAATCCGCCACCACCCCCCAGTCAAAGAAACCACCGTGAAAAACATTTCAAAAGCAAACTTCACATTACTTAAGACCAAGGTGGGAAGTTTCAAAGCCCCCATGCTAAAGGATAATGCTGTCCAAGCTGCAAAATCCTTTACTAATGCACTCTACGGGCACCTACAAGAATGCATGGATCATGCTATCCCAAACATAACCAAGACTCACTTCTCCAAGAAAAGGAAACCAGTCTGGTGGACCCCTGCCATAAACAGGCTATACAATAGAAGGAGGAAACTAGTACAGAAAAGAGTAAAATCCCAAGAAGGGAAGACATCCCTCATCAGTATCAGCAAGAAACTATGTTCTGTCATAAAATATTCCAAGGCTAGCCTCGAAAGAAAACTTGCCAAAGACTCCAAAGATAACTACAAGGCATTCTTTAGCTATGTCAAGAATCCAAATGGTAATTCTCAGATCTGTTCGGAGTTAGTGCAGAATGGCACAAAATACACTGAACCGACCGATATAGCCAACATCCTGGCAGACAAGCTCAGTGCAAACTTCACCCCCCTCTCACCCCCAAAAGGGCCCATAACTATACCAGAAGAATGTAGTGCCCCTGAAATCACAGACACTCAGGTTAAAACAGCCCTCTCCAAAGCCAAAAACACAGCATCAATGGGACCGGACGGTATCCCAGGCTGCGTCCTACACGAGCTCAAAAATGAACTAATCCCTTACCTAAACACACTGTTTAAACTCAGCCTCTCCACAGGCTATGTGCCCACAGAGTGGCGCACAGCAACGGTTATTCCACTCCACAAAGGTGGAGCCACAACACACCCCAGGAACTATTGCCCTATAAGCCTGACTAGCTTGGTCTGCAAAGCTATGGAGCACATCATGGATCTCATTAACAGAGACATTGGGAACCCCAAAACACTGGACCCTACCCAGTTCGGCTTTGTTAAGGGCAGATCATGCCTCCTAAACCTGGTGGACTTCTTTGATACAGTTACTAAGGCTATAGATGAGGGAAAGGTGGTCCACACAGCCTACCTAGACCTCGCAAAGGCCTTCCCCACTCAGGTATTATAGACAAGCTCACCGGCCTGAACATAAACCCCTACGTCACGAGATAGGTTGCCAACTGGCTCACAGACAGAACCCACATGGTAGAGTTGCGGGAGCTAGGTCTGACTCTAAACCGGTTACAAGTGGCGTTCCCCGGGGCTCAGTCCTAGGACCCCTCCTGTTCGGCATATACTTCTCAGAGGTACAGGCAAGCACAGGAGGACTATGGCTGACCAAGTTCGCAAACGACTGTAAACTAGGGGCTATAACTGACACTCTGGCTGACACAGACATCCTCCAAAAGGGTCTCACTGAGACAGTACCTGGTGTCAAAACCATGGCCTCAAGCTAAATGCCAAAAAATGCATAGTCATCCCCTTTGGAAAAAAAACAAAGTACCCACAAACTACCACATAGGTGGTAGCCCCCTAAATACGGAAGACGTAATAAGGTATCTGGGGACCCAAGTAGACAGTAACCTCTCATTTGATAATCACATTGCCAAAGTGGTTAGAAAATCCTTCTATGTGGCCCACCTAATCACACAAGGGTTTGCATCCAGATCAAAAGAGGTCATTGGGCCCCTCCACGCATCACTCATCAGACCCATCAGAGTACAATGCCCCATTTGGGATGTACCTTACAAGACACCTGCAACAACTGGAAAGACCACAGAAGTACCTCACCAAGAGGATCACTGGCCTCAAGCAGATGCCCTATGCAGCTCGACTGAAGAAACTCCAGCTGTACTCTGTTGCATACCGCCTACTGAGAGGTGATCTCTGCCTGACATACAAGGCAATGTCCAACCCAGAATTTATAGACATGCTCCACCTAAAGAAAACCATATCCCCTTGAGCCACACGCGCCAGGAATCTAAACCTCACCACAACAATAAATAGGACGTGCTGGAGGGATAGATTCCTGTCCCAGAGACTTCCCCATGCTCTGGAACAAGATTCCAATCTACATTAGGCAGAGCTCCTCACTAACCCTCTTCAAGAGAAACCTTGACTAGTGGATGGGAAACAAAGTTTACCCCAGGGATCACTTCAATGGCTCTGCTGGACAGAGGAACAGGGAACTAATCTAATGGGGCGGCGAAAGCACATACATTCCGGCTATGCTTATAAATGCCTTCGGGCAGATAGGTTCATAGGTAGGTACTAGGCTATCTGCATACAGCAAACTTTGCTGATTTGTCCACTCTGACCTGTTTGCTAATGCAGTCCTTCACCACTATAAAAGAGCAATGGGCTCACAGCTGAACCCTGACGCACATGTTATCTCAAGGAGAACCCCTTTGAGACCACAGTTCGTACTAGAGTTACTGGGTCCATGTACATAACCTGACTTTCATGTAATGCGACAGAAGTTTGATGCCTCTGTACTGGCGACAGTTATGAATGCCCCCTTTGTTCTTGAACACTGGCACTAGCATTCTTATTTTCTAGACATCTGAATAGGTCTTTCTCACCACACTGACATGATTATACCCAGAAGCCATTTCTCTTCCATCACATCCAACATCTTTATCATATCTGCTGTGACCTCATCTGAGCATGCCGCTTTCACCAACTTAGTTTTCCTAAGTGCTGTTCTTAATTACTCTGTGGTGGGCTCCTCCTCTTCTCTCATCGTTGGTGGTGTCTGGGGCAGTACAGCTTCTGTAGGGTTTTCTTCATTCAGAAGCTGCTGGAAGTTCTCCTTCCATCTGCATTTGATGTCCTGTGGACTACTGAAACCTATCCCTCCAACACATTCTATTTAATTTTGCAAACCTGACAGATATCCCTCGAGAGGATATTAATACCACCACTGGACTTGCAAACGTACAATAGGTGTGACAGAATGGGGTCTGCTGAAGCTTTACATGCGAGCCACAGGTCAACTCTACGTAATCTGTATGATACTGAGAAGAGGGACAAAGCTCTGACACGGTCTACATTTTTTTACAGTACAGATCCTTGATTTATTTTAGTGAGAAAGTGTTATGGTTGTTCTAATTGTGATAAGTGATTAGACAGGTACATACCAAACATGATTATTTTTATTGTAAAGAGGCCAGTTAAAACTGACTTATTACCGCTATTACAAACCTTTACTAGAACATAACTCATTGATACCACTGCTACAGAATTCAAGTGAAACATAACCCTTTGATTCAGAAGGTTAATTGGGCAGGACATTTTTCTGCTTTTGAGTCAGCAGAATAAAATATATAAAAAAAAAGCAGAATTTCATGTAGTTACAGGTTATCTGACCCACACAGATTGAAAGGTGTTGTAGTACTTCATTAGCTTCTCTCTCTCTTTTTCCCAAGGAAGAAAAAAGCTAACAACCAAGAACAGATTCTGCTCCTCTAAGGAAAAAACGTCCAGCCTTACAGCAGCAAGAATTGTGAAGCTCTGAAATTATTCATACGGTTGTGTGTACCTTAACTGGTAAACTAATGCACACTAGATTTTCCAAACGCTGAGAGTACTTCTAGGATGGTTTTAGAGAGTATAAAAATGATCAAAATTAGCAACTAGGTCTAGATTCATTGCCATGGTGATGGTGAACATGATGCTTGACACTATGGGTCAAATGAACACTACTGCACCGCTGAAGAATATGAAGGTGACCAATGAAATCCACAAGGCCCACTGCTGGGGACACTTATGTTGGGTGTTTACTTCTCTAACCTACTGACTTAAAAATAAAAAAAAAAAAAAAGATCTATGGCTAACCATGTTTGCGAATGTTTAAGAACTTACATTTGCAAATGTCTGGTGTATTGAAAATGGGCTTAAATCCAGTTGCTAAAAATGCAATATTGTCACAACTGGCAGACAAAACCATCCTCAGTATGTAGAACTGATACCTCATTTCACAATGAAGTTTAGAGACCTGGAAACTAGAGTTGACAATTTTTCTCATTTGATCACCAACATGCCAACGGTTATAGGAAATCTTTCATAGCATGCCTGATTGCCAAGGGAATATCATTTCAATTCTGCAACTGGTCTAATCAGTATAGAGTACTACGTCCCTTTAGGATATACCTCAAAAGACATTTAAAAACAGCTGTAAAGACCCTAGAGATTCCCACCACAGAAGATAACAGGCTTAAAATCCCCAAGGTAACAAAAAAGACTAGAAGCACTATCCATATTTTCTGTCTCTTTCAGGTATCTCAGAAGAGACCTATGCTTTGCATTCTAAAGAATCAGGGACCCAATAGTTGAAGATCTCTTGCACCTTTCACAAATCAAACAGTCCCACAAATACCATAACAAGAGATCCAAACCTACTTGGATCAGTTAAACAAAGTGGAGAGATGTGATTAATTATGCAGCATCTCCCTCAGTGCTGAATTATAAGCCCCCTGCAGATAAAGTACAGTTTTGTACCTACCATAAATGTAGATGTTCGAAGATCCACATTGCTGCAGTCCTTACATATGGGTAGTCCGCTGTCCTCGGTCGGCCCGAATACCAAAGTATTAGGCTGACGTCGGTCAAGGCGCTTAAAACTGACATCAGGACGTCACGGTACAAAAGCGCATGACCGACGTCATTTCCTCAGTCTTTTCTTGCCCCAGATGTCAGAAGGCCCTAACAAGAAAGGCCAAAGCCAAAACCCAGCAAAACCTAACCAACCACCAGTGCACTAACCATATTTACACTATGTACAACACAAACCACACCACCACCTTCAACAACAGAGGGGAAGGAGGGAGGGTAAATTGGACTGCAGCAATGTGGATCTTCGAACATCTACATTTATGGTAGGTACAAAACTGTACTATGTTCTTCATCTCACATTGCTGCAGTCCTTACATATGGGTAGAATCCCAAAGCAGAGGTAAGGGAGGATGGCAAAACTATAAGGAATTAGGAGCTGCCAACATGCCTTGCAAAATTGCAGTTGCAAATCCAGCCCTAGATTTAGAGTAAAGTGGAATGTGGTAATGCTTAGAGAAAGTATGCACTGAACTCCAAGTAGCTGCTTCCAAAATATCTTTAGTAGCCACCCCCCTTAAAAAGGCTGTAGAAGTGGCAGTAGCCCTAGTGGAATGAGGCCTAATCCCAGCTGGAATCTCCTTACCATGATGGGAATAACAGAAAGCAATACAAAACCCAATCTACTTAGAAATAGTTTGTTTTGAAACAGGTTTGCCCTGAGAACCCAAAGCAAAAGAAACAAACAACTGCTGAGACTGCCTGAACCCTTTAGTTCTGCTCAAATAATATCGCAACTGTCTGTGTATATCCAAAGTGTGCAAAATCCTTTCCCCTTTATTTTGAGGGTTGCATAAAAAGTAGGCAAATGAATAGTTTGGTTTAAAGCCACACTAGAAACCACTTTAGGCATAAAAGAAGGGTTAGTACGCAAAGACACCCTGTCCTTGTGGAAAATTAAGAAAGGCTCAACTGCCATAAGGGCCTGTAATTCAGAAACCCTTCTCGCAGAGGTAATGGCCAACAAAAAAGCAGTCTTCCAAGATAAATATTTCAACTCTGCCGATGCTGCAGGCTCAAAAGGTTGTAGAGTGAGTTTCTCCAACACAAAATTGAGATCCCAAGCAGGAGTAGGAGCTCTACGGGTAGGTCTTATATTTTTTGCCCCTCTAAGGAATTGCTTAAACAAAGGCTGAGAAAATAATGGTGGGTCACAGTCATAGTGAGCAGAAATTGCTGCAGCATGAACCTTTATAGAGGAGAAGGACAAACCTTTGTCCAATAACTCAGTAAGGTATTGAAGCGCAACACTTAAATTAGGTTTAGAATCAAAATCCTTTGCAGAACTCCAAAATAAAAATCTCCTCCATTTATCTGCGTAAACTTTCCTTGTACTAGGCCTTCTGGCCTCCAAAATAACATTCAAAACTTGTGGAAGCTGAGACCCTCCAGGGTTTAAAACAGAATATGCCAGGCTGTCAGATGTAGAGAATGAAGTTTGACATTGAGTAAATGACTGTTCTCCTGAGACAGCAAAGGCAAAGGCCATGGAGGCTCCCGTACCAGACTTCTCAGTAATGGGTACCAGTGCTGTCGAGGCCAATCTGGAGCTATTAAAATCATGTTTGGCTTGTCCTGTCTGACCTTCAGCAGTACCTTTGGGAGGAGAGGCAGAGGTGGAAAGGCATACACGTGAAGATTGCTCCAATTGAATGAGAGAGCATCCACTTTCCAAGCCGAGGGATGAAACCTTTTTGTGCAAAACTTTGGCAGCTGGTAATTTAGTGGAGAAGCGAACAGATCTATGTCTGGAGTTCCCCATAACACTGTCAATCTCTGAAATACATGAGGATCCAATTTCCACTCGTGGGGATCCATAATTTGTCTGCTCAACACATCTGCTAAGGAGTTCTGTGCTCCTGGCAGAAAACTTGCTTGAAGATTTAGCTGTAAACTGAGAGCAGTCTCCCACAAAATCATTGCTTGTCTGCATAGAGGATAAGAATGCGTTCCCCCTTGCTTGTTGATGTACCACATGACAGTTGTGTTGTCTGTTTGAATCAACACCTGCCCTGGAAGAAGTAAATCCTTGAAAGCTATCAATGCAAATTGGACTGCTAACATCTCCTTCAAGTTGATATGTAGATGTTGAAGTCTGGCAGGCCACGTGTCTTGTACCCATTTTCCATTTAGATGAGCTCCCCAAGCTTTGTCTGAGGCATCTGTCGTTAAAATCTGACTCGCCTCTGGCCGGGTCACAGAGAGTCCCTTGTTTAGGTGACATTCCTGAGCCCACCACAAAAATTCCTTTTGAATGCAAGGTATTATGGGAATGACAGTGTCCAAATCTTGGCAGTGCTGTGTCCATACATTCTTGAGATACCATTGTAGCTTCCTCATATGCAGTTTGGCATTGGGAAGTACCAGAATACAAGATGCCATGAACCCCAAGGCTTGAAGGACTGTCGTTGCAGTCAGCCTGGACTGATGAGACAACTGGTGGAAGTAAAGAGAAAGATTCTTTTGTTTGTCCGGGGTCAAAAAGGCCATCTGGGATGCTGTATTCAGTCTCACACCCAGAAAGCACATGTCCTGAGAGGGTACTAGACTGGACTTTATTTCGTTCACAGAATACCCCAGGCATCTTAACACTACCATCACATACTGTAAATGATGAAGAAGTTCGTCCTTTCCTTGGGCCAGTATCAGGCAATCGTCCAAATATGGATAGATCTGTATTCCTCTTAGCCTGAAAAAAGCTACCACTGGAGCCAGAACCTTCGTGAACACTCTGGGCGCAGTAGATAAGCCAAAGGGCAATGCAGAGAACTGATAATGTGAAGTCCCAGCCCGAAAACGCAGATACTTCCTGCAACTGGGCCTGATAGGAACATGAAGGTAAGCCTCCTTGAGATCCAGGGTCACCATCCAGTGATCTTTGCCCAGCAGAGGTAAAAGCTGTTGTAACGTTAACATTTTGAACTTGGGAATGTCCAGATATGTGTTGAGGATGGATAAATCCAAAATTGGTCTCCACGTGTTTCCTTTCTTTGGTACTAGAAACAGGCGAGAATAAAATCCTAGGCCCACTTCTGGCAGAGGAACCGGTTGTATGGCCCCTATTTGAAGTAGTAGAGAAATTTGTTTGCGAGCCTCTAGTCTTTGCTGAGGAGGAACATCTGGCATGCCTTTGAAAGGAGGCAATGTATGGAAATAAAACTTGTAACCCTGGTGTATGATATCCAATACCCATTTGTCTTGGGTAACCAACATCCAATTTTCCTTGAAGAGTGCTAACCTTCCTCCCAAAGGTGCTGCCAGGCAAGAAGGATCTGGCAGCTGAAAGAGTAGGTCATTGGGCCCGTTTACGAAAGGACTGGCCCCTGCCCTCACCCGAAGATTGTGCAGGGGAACTCCCTGTTCTAGGCCTGAAAGAACTCTGAGCTCTGCCCCTACCACGTCTAGACCTCCTAGACTGAGAATCATAAGAAGGATACGTCCACCCCTTAGCAGGCCAATTCCTACTAAACTTCGGAGGCTGAACTTGTAAAAAATCTTTAACAGTCTGCATAGACTTAGCCTTGTCTTCCATTTTCTTCAAGACTGACTCCACAGGTGAACCAAACAACACATCAGACTGCAAAGGAGCATCCAAAATCCTTGTCTTAACATGGTCAGATAAATTCTGATCCTTTAACCAGGCGTGCCTGCGAAGAACTGAGCCAGTGGCAGCCACCCTAGACAAGGCCTGCACAGCATCAAAACCACACTGTAATGAATGCTTACCCACCTGTTCAGATACATGCACCAAATCTTGCAATTCTTTACACTCAATGCCTTCCGCCAGAGCATCCACCTTAGACTTCAATTGAGAAAGAAGAAAGTTTTGATATTTCAACATATGAAACTGGCAATTCAGAGCCCTCATAGCTAAGGTAGAAGATGTATAGACCTTCTTTCCCCATCTATCCAAAGCTCTGGATTCTTTATCTACAGGAACCGGATTTTTTACAATAGAGGCCTTGACACCCTTAGGACCCTGACTAATAGTTTCTGGGTCCGCCCTAGGACTCTTATAAAGATATTTGTGAGCCTCAGGCACCCTGTAATACCTATCCGGCTTAACAGGAGCAGGCGGCAGAGAATCAGGATTAAGTGAAGCCTCTGCAAACACATCTTCCACAACATCCAGAACAGGGGGTATAGCCAAAGGCCTATGCTGGGGTAATAGCAAAAACTCCCTAAGCCTTTTCCTAGAATCAGAGAAGTCCTGACCTTCCCACTTAAAATGTTCCCTCATAGAATGAAGTGTCTCTGAAAAAGAAAAATCCTCTGGAGGAGAAGCAGAAGGAGTGGAATCATCTGCATCAGAATCAGAATAAGGCGAGTACTCCTGCAAGTCTTCAGCCGAAGACTCTGAAACATCCGAAGCCTGTTCAAAACTTCTCAACTCTGGTTCCACCCTAGGCCTCTTATCAGGAGGGGGCATAGAACCTCTAATCAGAGTAATCAAATCTTCTGCCATTTTAAGCATGTGCTTCTTAGGCACAGACCCTGCTGAACTAGGAGTGACCCCAACAGGAGCTAAAACTGGCCTGCCTCTGGGAGAAGCCTTGGAAACCGAAGGAGAAGGCCTAACCACCCTAGGAAGGGAGGGGAGTACAGTAACTTGAAAAGCCCCTTCAGCCTGACCTGCCTCCTGAGAGACTACCTCCTGCAAAATCAAAGTCTCCCCCTGAGACTCCAGAGAAGTCTCCGTCGGAACGACCGGTTCCACTGAAGCCTCTAAAGAACCGGCGTCCGGAACGGACGACTCATCTTGCCTGGGTTTAACTGCTTTGTCTTTGCGCTTCTTCGCAGAAGCGGGCGCCGGAGAATCCGACGGCATATTATAATTGCACCGCTTCCCAAAGACCAGCCTAGCACAATCTAACCTTCGCTTAATAGTGCGTTTATTGAACCTAGCACAAAAGCGACACCCAACAACGTCGTGCTCAGGCCCCAAACAAGGAATACACAAAGAATGATAATCCCTATGCGGTATCTGTTTCCCACAAGAAATACAGTTATTCACTTTTTCTGACATCCGGTAAAACACTGAGGCAAGAAAAAAAAATAATCCCCAACGGGGTACTTAGCCAACTTGGATTCGGTCTGAAACTCCGAATTCGAAAAATTTCAGAACGCCGAACGGCACTTGCAACGCTGCTTCTGCATCGGACCATGCGGCAAAAAAGACTGAGGAAATGACGTCGGTCATGCGCTTTTGTACCCTGACGTCCTGATGTCAGTTTTAAGCGCCTTGACCGACGTCAGCCTAATACTTTGGTATTCGGGCCGACCGAGGACAGCGGACTACCCATATGTAAGGACTGCAGCAATGTGAGATGAAGAACATCAGCATGATACACTAACTTCCCTCAAACAAGACCTGAATAATTGGATGGGTATTCATAAATTCATTCAAGGCTTAATTGGCCTAGCCCTCCTTGAGAGAAGAAATGCAATCTAGGATTGGAACTGGGAAAGCATAATGGTCACATGACTCCACAGCCTTGACCTTCTGCGATTCCAATGACAGCTCCTCCAAGTTTCTGAAGAGCATGGGTACCTCCTTGGCTAAAGGGGATATGGTTTTAAACATAACAGAAAACAAAGACAGTAAAATGCCTTTTCTGCACATACCAGTATCATTAACAAGTTAATGCACTGCTAGGTATTCAGGTTTGATTGTACAGTTAATAGTTTTGTGAAAATTCTAGGGTTTAGTCCAACCAAGGACATCCTAGGTGACTTATGAAATGAAATTATGCTTTCCTAGTACTTAAACTAAGGCATTTGAAAAATCTTGTTAGAAAAAAAAGTGGTTGTGATGTTCATATCAGATTATTCTCATAAAGCCATCAAATATAGCTGGTACATAAGTGAAGCCCAGCTGGATGAGGCAGACAGTAACAGTAAAGGTTTGACTTCAGTTGTGTCTCTATGGAATAATATAAAGGAAAAAAACTTTCTTGGAATCTATTCAGCCACTATTTATATATCAAAAGCATGCTCACACGTCATCATCCCCTAGTTAATTTATATAGTCACTCTACGTTCCTACGAAGAGAATAAGCTGCAGGCAAAGGAAACCAGTCTATAGCCACAAAGAAAAACAAAATACAAGTACAAAAGGGAAATGCTGGAAGGACCTCTGAACTTTTTTTCCAACATCAGCAAAGAAATGCTGCCAGTTTCTGACAACCACAAAGTATTCCTTACTATACAAAGATGGTCAGCTGCCAGACAGAAATGCAATGAAGTACAAAGTTCAGCTTCATGGCAAGCCCACAGACCATTCAACTCTGAACAAGAGGAATCAACATACAACAAAATGTATGTAAACAATGAATAACAAACTCACTGGTCTCAAGGCAATGCAGCAAGTTAGGGGACCCTACCGGATATCTTGCAATGGACAATCTGATCTCAGAATGGCCCAAGACACATCTTGGTTAAACTGTACACTCAGTAACTACAGAAAAAAGTGAAAAATAAATTCCAAAAATATTAAATAAGGACATCTGCATTACGGAGTACTTGGAAAACTAAGGTTAATTAAAGTAGGTCATACACTTTCATCATGTCTAAAATTGCTTTAGACACATTTGTAGAAGATTTACTCTTTGCTTTCTATTTTTAGAATAATTAGTAACACAATTCCACCTCCTACTAAAATTGTACAATGGCAAATACATTTACTTTTTAAAAGTTTCAACTTCACAAGCATCATATTTAAGGAAGACAGTAGCAATTAGAAAATGAGCACATTACTACATATGATACACGTAGAGTTACAGAAGGAGAATTATAGTCAAGTCTTGAATGCTGAAATTTGTGGACAAATATCTTGGAATGAAAGGGTTTAACAGTTAAATATTCTGAAAAGGCTGACGTCATCCAAGTACTTTGCCACTATCATACAAATTCAAAACTCTCCTAAAAACATTTCAAAATGACCTGATTAAAATTAGTTGATAACATCTTACTTTTAAGTGATTTATTCTGCATTCTAGAAATATGAAACTATATGCAACAAGAACTTTACATAGATTCAAATTTGTAAGCTCCTTTCTGCTATCATAGTGTTCTTGTTATATTAGCAAGGGATTCCTGATGCTAGTAAGCATTTAAGACCAACAATATTTCTGGCCCTGACAAACTCATTTCACATTTCTATACAATGTTTACAGTATTAGATAATCCAAATGTTTGTTAAAAATCTTCATTCATATTCAGCTTTTTGGATCTATATTTCAGCTAATCAAAATTCTATTCATTCACAAACCTCAAAGATCCCAAAACTATAATTAATGTCTAAAAGCTTTAATACCACTGATATTATTTTTATATTATTTACAAAGTGAATGTTTTCCTAATTCAAAATCAGACTACTGTTTAGTTTTTTTTTTCTCTTAGAAGATCTCTACCCAGGCCCAATATTCACTGCAACAATCATTCCATTTAAAAACTCTTTGATTATATCATTAACTTTAATTTTCTTTTACATAACATATAAAAATCTGTTTCCCCAGACAGAAGCAATACAACTGCCAACTTGAATTTAAATTTCTACACAGAGTTTACATGTTTGAGCGACTTTTCGCTGCAAGCAGTAGAGCACAATGCATATTAATGACTTGTGGTGCACCTGTTTTAGGTTACATGGCTGGCAACAATGTTGCTGGCCAGGAAATCATGTTAGCGAACACGGATACAATTCTGTTTAAATCAGAGCATCTACGGTCCTTAGATTTGCACAGAATGCCACATTGACCACCAGGGCTTCACAGATAGCTGTGAATCTGTTACTGCAGCACATCTCCACAAAGGCCAGAATAATGCAGGAACATTTATAGGAACATATTTGCCATAGATGTCACAGACGTGGTAGAACGAAACATACCAGTCTTCCACTTTAAGCAAGATATGTGGACAAAGACATAAATAATAGGGGGACAAAGGGCCTAAATAGGGACAGATTTTTAATACTGCACTTCCAAACTTAGAAAGTTGATAAAATAGATTGTACATTAGCATGAACTTTCTGAACAGCATGAAGTTGGAAATTTAAATGTCAGTTTCTGACTTTACTCTGCAACAACATGCCAAAGATTGGCCAGAAAAAAAATATTGAGGAAAAAAATCACAAATATGCGACAAAAACTGGACATTCTGCACAAATCAGGACAGTTGAGAGGTATGCACTCAAATGTATGCGATAGTGAGTCACATCAGTCCAAGATCATCCCAGTGATGACAGAAAGCCACAAATTTAAGGAAAACATCTGGACATCCTGGGAACATCTGGACGGTTGTAAGGTATGAACATGAAGTATATGGTCCAAACACATTACAGAGCAGTGTACCTACAGTGCAGAGTACTGTGCTATCCCGTTCCTGGCATTCTGTACTGAAGCTGTATTAATGATTCCTGTCCCAGAGACTTCCCATACTCTGGAATAAACTACCTATCTAGATCAAACAAAGCTCCACATTAGCACTCAAGAAAAATCTTGATGATTGGATGGGAAATAGGAAATTCACCCCGGGGATCACTTCTGTGGCTCTGCTCAACAATGGCACAGGAAAATGATTTTCTTGGATGGTGAAAGCCAGGGTACCTTCTTGGCTAGGCTTATATAGGCCCTAGGGTCAATAGCCTAGTACTTCCTTCCCTATGAGCAGGACATGGACTGCCATGTAAAATGATCACTCAGGGGAAATGTGTGTATTGAAAAGGGTCACACAGATGAATTATAGGAATGAACACAGGTAAACAGGACAGGTGAAACTCCCTCAAGTACAGCAGGGGACAGAATATCAATGGAAGGTGGTTGTAGCAGCAACACCAAGCACATATCTATATGGTACAGTACAGACTGTACAATGAAATGTGTGGTCTGTGACCATCACACAAGGTGACTTAACAACGGGGAGGATGTCTGTGTAAGATAAGCATCCTTACATAAATATTGCAAAGAACATCTATCAGGGATCAGACATGCAATTGGGGTAGGGTGCATATTGTGAAGCTGTGCAAATTAATATGTCTGAATAGGAGTGCACTTTCAGCAGAGGTCTCCAGCAAAGTGGCCACAGGTAAAGGATCATGGAAAATATTACAAGAACCAAACACAGTTATGGACAATATCAGAATAATACCACCACTAATCCCATGCCTCTTATATGTGATGTGGAGTAATAAGACACAAGCCTATACACATACTTGAACAATTATGATACATCCACACTATGAGGGTAATCACGGACACTGCCCTGGCACTATAATATCTGCAGGAGGTGTTAAGAGGGACACTGCTATACCTTTATGAAACAGTATGGGCAATAAAGGTTAGTTGCCTTGTGTGCAATATTATATATATATATATATATATATATATATATATATATATATATATATATATATAATCTTATATAGATATATTTTAGCTATGGATACAGCTATATAGGATTGGAGATGTACATACATATTACACACACAATCTATATATATCTATAGCGGTTATATACATTTTATATAGAAATATATATATATATATATATATATATATATATATATATATATAAAATGTCCCTCACAATCTATGTCGTCACTAATGATCTACATGCCATTAATGGCAAACACCTATGTATGTAGTGTGTGCATAAGCAGAGCAGGTAGCACATATACATCTGGTTAAACAACTTGACGTTCTGTACCATCACACAGTAATGTATATTCCACACAAAGAATATCTAGGTATAGCCAATAAAGCTGGATGACAGCGCACCATGACAAAAGTGGTACACTTCAGTTACAAATCACTGGCAGATGTATAGGTAGGTACATGAAGAAGGGTGCATTGTACAGTTATTGGTGTGATGAAGGCTGGGAACCATGAAGGTATTATAGCCTCTGATGGGCATGCCCTTCACATACCCAGTACATGTGTTGCATTCAATGGAGTAGTCAGCACTGTGACAACATGCTGGTGGATGTATCACTTAGTGTCTTCCTCAGGACACAGGTCACATACCTATTAGTCTAATTATAGGGTGTGATGTCCACATTATACTTGCGTGGCATTTTTGTTGCCCCGATTCAACAAATCCTTCCATGTTTCTTGTCAATGCAGGTGTTGTCATGGCTGTCGCAGCAGTTTTTGTTATGTGTCAATACTGTCTGTATTGTACTAGTATCACAGTTGGAGTCACCGATTGCCCACAATCTATAGTCCTTCAGACAGTTGTTTGGACACAGCATGTGTATATCATCTGTGATGTCCATCACTTAACTAATGGGCAGGAAACAGCCTAGCAGATCCCCTGATGTACCGACCTGTTCACTGGACCTGACATACAGGTCATGTCACAGCTTTCAACATAGTGAGATAACATACGTCATACACTAGTCTACCTATTTGGTGATACAGATGTTTATGGCTATATATGACAGTGTTGGTTGAATACCTCTATGTGAATTTGTGTCAAATGCCTTGATCTGGTCAAGTTCCACAAGATGACATTGTCATCATGCATGCCCTTTATGACCTATTAGAGGACATCTATCAAATGTAATGGACTTGATGTAGCATTAACAACTCACACAGGTCTGTGGCACACACCTGGAATATTACTAGTGTACATGTAGAAGAGGTCCATGATGGCATGTTGGTCTACCTCACAGGTAGAGAAGTCTCAGATGTCTCTATACATGCATGCATCTGGTGCTGAACCCTCAACTCAGGTGGATGGATGTTGATGTACACCCTTATATGAGAGCACAGGCCATGTGGAGGGTGTGTTGAACTGTGCATTCAACCATATCAGGAAGGTGCATGTGCTGAGTCGCACCATAGGTGATCTGTGATGTCATCACAGCCCATTGATTCCGTGTGATAGGCCTGGATGAACATAAGACAATGCATACTGCCTACTGTGATCTGTGCTAGGGTTTTGATACAATCCCCCATGCAGGTATTATTGAGAAAACCTCCAAGCTGGGGATTAACCCTTATGTCAGTTGATGAGTAACCAACTGGCTCACTGACAGAACACATATGAAAGTTGGTGAACCAACCTGTACCAGTAGAGCTGTCACCACTGGCAAACCCCAGGGATCTGTGCTTGGCCATTCACAGTGTGAACTCTAAAGTATATGACCTTTGGCTTGCCAAGTTTGCCGATTCTTGCAGACTGTGTAATCATGGAGTCCACCAAATGGTGATAACATAGTACAAGAGGAGCTAATGCACACAACTGAATGGTGACAAAGGCACACAATCTACAAGTAAATGCAGAAATGTGACTTTGTAATATCAGTCTAAAAGTGGAATTCCATGTTAATTACAGCATTGACAACAGTCCTGCTATGCAGAAATCCTGTGATTCAAGCACTGGGAATACACAAATTGCGCTCTGAACTTTAATCATGTGTCAAAGTGTCCACACTGATGTTGAAAGCCTATGCTGTGCACATCATAAGTCACGCCATCATACTGAGATTTTAGGATTGTATAACAGCACTGAAGTCAAACCTCACCACAACACTAAGAGCATAATGCTCTTTTTTTTCATGTAACTCACCAGACACATGAAGCAGCTGGAGAGACCAAAGGGCTTTCTCAGCAAGATAACACATGGCCTACAAACCACGCCATGATGTATGTGGGTAGATTAAAAGCAATGTCACTATAATCTTTATTACATAGGATGAGGTGACTCCTGCCTTGCCTCCAGGCCAGTCTCTAACCCTGCCCCGATGGGAGTTTGCTTACCGAAAAATATGATATAGTTGATGACATCAGCAGTGTCTACTGAGGAGACAGTAAAAGTGGCCCACATGTTGGTGTAAAATGCTCTCTGCAATGTCAAAAAACAGCTCACACAGGCACCTTTTACAAAACTGCAGGCAGACTTCTAGTGGATGACATCAGCAGTGCATGTTGGAAAGAAGTTAGGAAGACTGCATGAAATGGATCTGTAGGCATGTACAAATCAAAATACTGTGACTGGAGTGGTAACTGCAGGATACACACTTCTGCTCTTCTGGCTAGACACAGAGACACACGCACACAGTTGACTGCAGTGGGAACAGAACTTAAGTACACAGACTACAGAACACAGTACGTTATGCAAGCATCATGGCACAAGTCTGACTTTTACAAGACTGCAGGTGAACTTATAGATGATATCAGGAGGCCATGTGGGATACAAAATGTTGGGAAACCTGCACAGGCTCATAGCTTTATATGTTTATAGGAGGCTACTAGCCTAATGGCCCTACAGTGTTTAGAAACCTAGCTGTTAAATCCACAAGTACCCTTATTGAGCATAGCTGGATGGTTATTGTTAGCAGAGCAATTTTGTGAGTAGCCCACCAGTCCCTGTCCATGAGGGACATTGTAAAGTTACCTCTGGGGTTGCACCAATCACCCAACCAGTAGTCAAGGTCGCACTTAAACAGGGTCATTAAGGAGCACTGATTCACATGCAGTGGGAGCCCATTACAGAGGAGGGTGAGTCATTGGGGGATATAATTGGTCTTTCCAGCATGTTCTTTTTATGTCACAGGCTAGTTTAAGAACCCTGGGATAAGTTATTCTTGCCCCATTTGATTTGCAGATGTCCAGCATTTCCAGTAGGACTGGGTCTGCAACTGCTCTGTGGGGCACACATATGTTGCCTGCATGACACAGAGTACACCAACAGGTCTTTCGGTCTTTTCATGTATGGAGGCCCTGGTGTCTCCCAAGCACAACCCTTTCTTTTCTCCAGTCTCCCAGGCACAACCCTTTCTTTTCTTCAGTTGCTGCAGGTGTCTGGTGAGGTACAAACAGAAGGGAGCATTGTACTCAATTAATGGTCCGATAAGGGTACATTACAGCAGATTTATGACCACCCTGGTCTTGGATGTGATGTCCAAACGTATGATGTGCACAATGCACAATTTGTCTCGCCACTATGGACACAGTGATGAAAGTGTAGATTGCTATCAACACGTGTTCCCAAGTCTCACAACACTGTGTTCGAGTTTAGAGGAGTACTATGTATATCATAATTAGCAGGGGTACTTCATTGTAAAAGGGGATACTGCGCCATTGTAAACATTAAGGTTCAGTCTAAGTTTGGCACCAATCATTTGTGTGGTAACCCCCTTCCATAATACATTACCATCATTGGGGGACTCTATTAGTGAGTCCAATTACCAGTCATCTGCAAATTTGGTAAACCACAAGCCATCTACCATTGCAAACTGGCAAACAGTTGATGGCCCAGCACAGATCCTTGTGGTATTCTAATGGTAAGTGGCTACAGGTGGAGATACAGTCTCCAACTCTGTGTGTGTGTGTGTGTGTGTGTGTGTGTGTGTGTGTGTGTGTGTGTGTGTGTGTGTGTGTGTGTGTGTGTGTGTGTGTGTCATGTCAGTGAGACAGTTACCTATCCTTGTACGACCGTATGGCTCAGTTCCCAAATGGGAGATCTTTACTATAACACATGAATGGGGATAGGGTCAAAGGCCTTGAATAAGTCAACACAGGCAGTATGTACAGTTATCCCTCATCCAAGACTGTGGGTCAGAATCCAAGAAGTCCACTAGGTGCAGTGAACAGGATCTACCCCTGACAAACACAACATGGGTAGGGTCAAGTGTGAAGGTCACCTATGTCCTTGTGGATATGGTCCATGCCGATTCCTTCCCTAGCCTTGCAAATAAGTATTTTTAGGCATATGGGTCAATAGTTGTAGTTCTGCATGTTACCAGATTGATGTGCATTACATTGCATAGCACACATTTCATATTACATTTTGTACTGTGGCTGATGTGTGTGGAAACAGTACTGACACAACAGGGTTGCAGTGCTTGGGGGTATGGGGAGGCAACAGATGGATGTACTGTAAATATGTAACATTTTGTTAGATACGGCCCTCAGTTTATAATGACTGCACATGTCATTTTATGTCATACATAGAGAATGGACAGTAAACAGCAGTAAGCAGCATAATATGTACATTTCCATAGCATGGCGAGCAGCAGGTTTGCACGATTGTTAGCAAAGTGTATATGCATGAGAGATACACGTTTCCACGTAGGTAAGCAGGGCGCAAATGCGAGTTGCATTGCTGAAGTCTGACAGTTAGTATTGCTTCTATGAAATACACTTGTTGCTTAACTGACTCTGTGGCAGCACATGTTAATGCATTGATACATTCCTTCTTGGGGCCAGATGGTACTAGGTTTGAATACAGAGAAAAAATACCTTAGGTGTCGTCCACAGCTTCAGGCTTCAGACTGTTAAGACACAATTTATTAATCACTTAAAAAGTGAGGCTGACAGTTGAAAGCTTAAAAAGTGAAGCTGACAAAATGCAAACTTCACTGAAGTACTGAAATGATTAGCCTAGTAGTTAACATCCACAACTTCAGGCTTCAAGTTGTTAAAGCACAGTTAATAAATGCTTTGTAAGTAATGCTGACAAAAACATATACTTCACTGGAGGGTAAAAAGCTGATGAAATTGTCCAAACGATAAGCGCTTTCGGCAGATGCCTTCTTCAGATCGTATGAAAGTGTGGTTAGCTCTTCCTGTTTATAAAGGAAACACAATCAAGAGCTGGTAGCTAATTGTCTTTGGTGTTCTTAAAGGCACAGGACAAAAATAAATGTTCAAAGTGGAGATTTGTCTCCTATAATGTAGTTCAATGTTAAAAATGCTAGAATCGTGTATTGATGTTTGGTAGGTTTCTTCTAGATTTTAGAACAGGTCTGAGAGGTACTATTGTATTGAGACCTGGGGGTCGATTGGCTCTAAAATTACTGATCCAAAAGATCTCTCTCAATTCTGTCCTGTTAAGGACATCTCCTTCCCTGATGTTTTGGGTGACCACTTCCACAGCCTTAAACAAGAAATTATGCGTAGGATGGTCCAATACGTGTGCTGCTAAGGCATTATGTGGAACTTTCTATCAATGTCTCTGACATGTCGTAAAATGCGATCCTTTAGTCGTTGGTCAGTTTTACCAAGGTAAAAAGCTTGGCACTTGCGACAGGTAGCCAAATAGATTATGTGGCTAGTAGTACAATCAGCATAAACATCGAAATGAAAGTTACGTCCATATACTGGATGAAGAAAAGTATTACTAGTATCTAAGTAAGGACAAGCTTTGCATCTGCAGCATTTGAAAGTACCTTTGCGGTCAGATAGTGGACCACCACGTTTAAAGCAATCTTTATGGCATAGTAATCTCTTGATATTCCTTTTATTCTTGTAAAGAAAGCGCTTATCGTTTGGACAATTTCATCAGCTTTTTACACTCCAGTGAAGTATATGTTTTTTTTCAGCCTTGCTTACCAAGCATCTATTAACTGTGCTTTAACAACTTGAAGCCTGAAGTTGTGGATGTTAATTACTAGGCTAATCACTTCAGTGAAGTTTGCATTTTGTCAGCTTCACTTTTTAAGCTTTCAATAAATTGAGTTTTAACAGCCTGAAGTTTGAAGCTGTGGATGACAACTGCTTGGATATTTAACTATTTTCAGTTCATCATATTCTAGTGAAGTTTACATCCTGTCAGCCACACTTTTTAAGTGATTAATAAATTGTGTCTTAACAGTCTGAAGCCTGAAGCTGTGGACGACACCCAAGGTCTTTTTTCTTTGTTCATTTGTCTACCCTTGGTGTCTTTAGTAGTGGTGAGGAGAATTTATTTCCTAGGTTTGAGTACAGGTTTATCTACCATATTTAAATACATTGCTGCCCTATCTAATACTTTTAAGTACATGCAAGTATATTGCTGCCATTCCCCATTGCTGCACATCGGTGTGCAATGCACAGCTTTGCACAAAAATGCCTTAAAGAAATGAAATGTGTAGACAGGACAGTAGTGAAATGGGGAGCAAGCAGGGGGAATAAAAAAGGGAAAGCAGGGAAGGAATGTGCAGGAGAGAGATACGAAAGGGAAAGCAGGGCAGGAATGTGCAGGAGAGAGATGCAACAGAACCATAACTATCCATTTCTTTAACAGTGCAAAGTGAACATATGTGGAAAATATTAACTGAATTTGGACGGTCATCTCCAGAGAGAGGAATGTTGGGAAGGGATGTAGTAGTGTCTGGGTAAGGTAAGTTGGGTAGGTAAGGAAGCAATTGCAGGCAGACAAGACAAGAGACAGCGATGTTGATGGATGCAAAAGGTTGGGGGGGACACCATGAATGGGGTGAGGGTGGGGACATCCCAAACCCATGGTCATCAAGCTGGGTGACAGTGAGAATAGAGTTCACACCCACTGATGTGTCATCATTGTCACCTCACTCAGCTGCTGGCTGGAGTGATTGAGGTCTTCTCCTTTTCCTAGTACACTGCAAAATGAGGGCGAGCAGCCTCTCCAGCCGGCATAGGTGTGCACCAACAGTATGTCACACAAACCTATGCACCAATCCTGGCAATTCATCATGGGTGATAAAATCACTACTTCCACCACTGCTCCCGGAGGGCATCACTGGACCATCCACTGGCGCAGGACTACCTAAGGTGGCAGGTAGTGCAGGGGCAGTAGAGCTGGTGCTGTCAGGTTGGCTTCCAGATGTGCAGGGCAACAGTGCTGGGGGGGGTCAGGCAGAGATGTGGGGGAGGGCCTACCCTGCTGTGGAGCACATGGATGACATGGACACATTTTGAAGATAAATAATAAAATAAATAAATAAATAAATGAGATAAGGGTTGGGCATGAAAGGAAAAAAATATACAAGATTAGTACCTTCATATGTGACATACAATGCACTGACTATTTGCCTCTATTAGCTTAACTTTTCCTTTCAAGACTACCAGCTCCTAACAGATGCACACTATACTACAGACTGCAGCAAGTACTCTGACATGAGCATATATTGCACATATGTATGTTCCAGTTATGCAGATTACAGTTTACAGCAGCTCACTGGTGCCACTGGTACAGAGGTTTGAATGCAATTTAAATATAATTGAAGAATTAACAGTTGGGAAGTGTGGTATTTCAACCCACAACCTCTGACTAAAGTCTAATATTGTACTCTGTCTACAGATTACTGCATGCATACTTGCTTTGCATGCTCAGTTTGATACAACTCTACATAAAATATCAAAAAAGCTAAAAACTTTTAATGCTACAATAACACTAATCTTCTGCTGCATACATACAACATGCTTCCCTCATCCTCGCCAATCTAGCTCCATAGGTCCAGACATGATCATGGGCAGCTGTGGAAAACAGTACACAATATCATTATGAATACCAGAATTGCCTTTATTCAGCTTTGAAGCCTTACAAGTACTCTCTGCAGGTGTGGGATGTCCACAGCCCTATATTCCTCCGATCCAAAAGGGCAGCTCTCTTACTCCTCAGTAGGTCACTGCAGTGATGTCTACATTGGTCACCAGTGCTTAGGATGTTGGTGGCACTGGTTACAACCTGGGCTAAACCATTCCAAGCTTCCGACTTGTACTGGGAAAACCAGAACAGTCCCCCTGCAGAAGCCTGGCACTGTGGTTCTTAATTAGGAATCCAATAAAAATCAAACTCCTGGACTCCCCCCATCTCTGTGCCCTAAACCTGACACCTTCTCCACAAATGCCTGCCATGTTTGCCAAGAGTCTAGAGCAACGGAGAATGATGCTTTCTGCCAATTCCAGTCACCGCATTTACTAGGACTGCACACACTGTTTTGAATATGTTACTCTCCTCTTACATAGCACTTACCATAGCACAAACACGGTGTGGGATGGTAATCTGAGCATAACAGTGGCAAAAAATGAGGCATTACATAATTGCAGTTGCATTTTCAAGCTTATTGGATGTTCAGGCAGTTGGGTATACCTGTTAGGCAAATGTGAAGGCCATGCCACTCCAGATAGCAGAAGTATACTTACAAGAATATAGTACACAGTATACCCACACTCATACATGCGATTATAAATGTGATAATACACAGATATATACATAAAAACTGATAATACTAGTGTCTCAGCCCTCATACATATAATTAATATCAGCCCCACTATGTCAAGTGCCATAAGTGACAGTGACTATAACGGGAAGTGGAATCCCAGTAAAAATGTATGGAATATCCTGTATTCAAACCCAGGACCTTGTATATGGCAGTCCTATACTGTTGCCACAAGAAGGTTGAGAAAACACTATGTTGCAGTTCATTGCTATAAATTGCAATGTCATAACTGTAAAAAGTCTGCACACCTTGTACTAGAACCCAGGACCATCTGTACTCCAGACCTACACTTGCACCTGATGCTACAGGACTAGTTACAGGACATTGCCTTTTTTTACTAATCATTCTTAAGGTCTTCCTGTTAACCACAACGTAACACTTAGCGGGTTTGCACAATAACCAGTAGTATTAATTGAATGCACCCAGTTTCTATTTTTGGCTATCTAGGCCCTGTCTGGCTAGATGTCCAGTTTGCGCAGTGCCACATTTCTCACAAATGAGATAAGCATAGCCAAACCTAACATCCATTTTTCCTTGATTCTTGCGTTTGCTTTAAGTGGCACATTGCACAAACAGCAGTGCCCCCTCCCCCAAAATAAGTGAGAAGTACAGTGAAATGAGGAAAAGCAATCAGACATGCACACTAGAAAATGTTAGTACACATGAAAGATTTCTATATAGATCTGGATTTAAACTCTTTCTCCAGTGCACCTTCAGAACACAGGATGGGTGTCTTATCCCTCTTAGCCACACAAACAGCTTTGCAGCAAAAAACTGAACTCAATCTGCGCACAACCAACTGCAACAGCATCTGCAGTGATATCAAACCACAGAAGTGTCATTTGTACATTGATTAGTTTTGGATGTAGTGCACCTAGTGATCACACAATCTGTCATGATTACTGCTTGCAAATATACAGCTCTGTCTTACATTTCTGTTTGTTGACTATTCCTCATTTATCTAAGCAGTAATCTGAGACATGCCGTGTGTAAGCCATTCTACATCTCTGACCTTAACAATGTGTGATATCAAGTGGAAATAATATATGCAGTTGCCAACAAATGATGGGCAGGTCTCCCTATAACCCCCATTTGCCCAACTAATCTCTCTCTCCTCTTACCTATCTCACTTTTTCCAAACCATTGTCATAACTCTCACACACACACTCCACTACATCTTACCATCAACCTCACTTCCCATCTTACTCATCCATCTCATATGAACACTTTACCTCTAGCCCAATCTATGTTTTCAAACCAAAACTGCTCCCAACCTAACCCCCCTGTACTCCCCTCTTAAAAGTGGTACCAGAAAATCACTACTCTCACACACAACCCAAGCTGCCCTTGTCCAACACACTGCCTCACTCTTCTACTCCACCACATCTCTCTCTCACAAGCAGGCGACATCCACCCCAACCCCAGACCCATCTCTAACATCAATCGCACCAACCCCTCCACTCAACCTACAAACTCAAAGTCCATTCACCTTAAAATACAATGCACAAAGCCTAAAAAACAAAATCCCTAACCTCTGTGCCTAGCTCTCCCATAACCACCCCATTACTGTCGTTTCTGAAACCTGGCTGAAAACCTATATAAAAGATAGTGAAATTCTATCACCAGGTTTCCAAATCTTTCAAAATGACAGAGCCCACAAAAAAGAAGGTGGAGTAGCAATAATCTACCCCACCTCCCATACCATAACTCCCTACTCCAAAAAATACCAACCTTTGCCAACACTACAATTATAATACATTTACTAAAAATAAACAACCAAAAGTCTATATGTATCGCTGCCCTCTATATTCCCCCTGGTGATGATATCAAAACTCTTGAAACATCCTGTCCTGGTTCTCCTCAAATATAAAAAATGAAACCTATATACTCTGATACCAACATCAACTGGAATACTATTAACTCTGAAGCCCCGTCCCACACAATCAACCTGTACAACTTCTCCCAACTAATACAATCTCCAACCAGCCCAATTAAAAGATGGTACCTCTAGTACCATCACTGACTGGATCCTAACAACTCACTCAAACCTTATCATCAAAGCTGGAACATTACCTGATCCTCTCAGTGATCACCTACCAGCCTTCACCGACCATCTCCCATCTCCACTGCATAAAACACCACCATTACATCCAAAACTACAACCTCTCCTCTTTCAACCCTCAAACTTTCTCCGAATGCTTAAAGCATACTGACTGGTCCCCTCTAAAAACCCTTCCTCTAGATGATGCAGTTTCCTACTTTAACCACTCATTCCTAACCCTTGTCAATCAGCAAGCCCCCTCTTGAACCAAATGCATCAAAACCAATCCCTGCCCATGGTTATCAAACAATACTAAACTAGCCTTGCACCAAAAGGTACAAAAACTGTAAAGCACATCAAAAACATAAAAACCTTAACACCCTCCTAGAGTACACACAGCTACAAAACTCAGCAAAAAAACTAATTAAAGACCGCAAAGCCCACTACTCCAAACTCCAGTCCTTGCACTCAACAAATCCCCAAAAATTCTGGGATTCCATCTCATCCATGCTGCATCCTGGCAACAAAGAAAAACCATGCCAGACCCCAACCTCTCCGACCTTGAAACAGCCAGCCAGTTAAACTCATTCTTCATAGATTGAATAGCTAAACTATCAGCCTCCTTCCCACCCCCTCCTCCACCACCACTCCCTCCTGCCCCAACCACCACCCCAATCAGCCTTCCCCCACATCCTTCTGCCTCAAGTCCATCCCCACAAACACTATAAAAAAAGACTTCTCAAACTCAAACCCTGTTGCAATGCACCAGACAACCTTCCACCCACGTTCCTCAAACAATCTGCACATAGCATTGCCTATCCCATCTCTATTCTTATAAATAGATCCATACAAGAATCATACGTCCCTTCTATCTGGTGCCATGCTTACATCATCCCCCTCCACAAAGGTGGCAAAAATACTGATACCACCAACTTAAGGCCTACTGCTATCCTTTCCCCTCTTTCTAAAATACTAGAGAAAATACAAGCACAACTCATGGCACACTAACACTAAACAATCTCCTCTCCCCCACCCAACATGGCTTCCACCCTGGCCACAGCACCAGGACTGTCTTTCTTTCCTTTCTTGAAACCATAAACCTCGAACACAACTCGGGCAAGTTCGTATCTACACTATTCCAAGATCTGTCAAAGGCCTTGGACACCATCTCATACACCCTACTTGTATCCCAACTCTCCCACCCTACACCTCTCTCCCAGCACCATTGCCTGTTTTTTCAGTTACTTGTCCAATGGAAAACGTCAACCTCCCCCTTCCTTCCCACACCCACAGGTGTCCTACAAGGTTCTGTTCTTGGCCCTCTTCTTTTCAACCTATCTTCAACTTTCACCAATCCATCCCAGACTCATCTACCATCCAATATGCAGATGACTCAACAATCATCGGCTTAGCCTTCTCCCCTCTGAGCTCCTAGCAAAAACCCAACTAGCTTTCTCCAAAACAGAAACCTGGATGCAGTCTAACCATCTGCCACTGAATGCAAATAAAACCAAACTAATGTTTTTTCCCCTACCAAAAACTCCATTGACAAATCCACATTCACCATACAGAGCTTAAACAACAACCTCCTTGAAATCGTTCAACACCAAGCTTCTTGGCATCATTATTGATTAAAACCTAAAATTTGACACCCACATCCACTCCGCAATCAAGAAAACCAACCAAAAAAGTTAGGTCTCCTCTACAGGCACAACCGCTTCCTAAGCCCCTTTACCCATCAAACTCTTGCATACACCTTCCTACTTCACTCCCTTACGTTTGATGCCCCTCTTTTCACCAATCCCCATCCTGGCCTTCGGTTCAAACTTGAATCCTGCTACCACAAGTTCTCCAAATTTGCAACCAATTCAAAAAACTCATTCCACCACTGCCACTCCCTCCTCACCCTCAACTGACTTGAACTACCCAACTACCCCAGTTACCTACAACTCATCATTGCCCACAAGCTCATCTTTAAACCTGTCAACTGCCCAGCTCTCGCTACTTCCATAAAACCTTACATTCCCAACCACTCACTTAGATCCAAAAAAAAATCTCCTTCAGGTCCACAAACCTGCATGACCTCCTGGCCATCTACTGCTGTCCCACTCCTTAGCGAAATAGTGGAACACTCTCCCACACACCTACGCAACCTACCTAACCATACAAAATTTAAAATCTCAGCTACTCTCATCTTTCTTCCAAATGGGAATGCCCTTGCCATGCTCCAACTTAAACCCCTCCCCCCTCAACAAACTACCTCTACTATTACTTCCTCCCACCAAAAACAATCTCTCCCCTACCAAAAACTATTTCCAACATCTATTTACTATACTCTCCAATCTCAAATATACTATTAGCCTGTCCATGCATAATATTTTCCTAACCTACTAATGGCTAGTAACTATATATATTGAAATGTTAAACCTACAATTGAGTTTATAACAAAATATTCACTTTATGTAAATGTCAAAATTTCTGTATTGAATTATGTCTCTTCATTTTTGTAACATTGTGACAAGCCAATTGCAAATATCATGGAGCTTATCTGTAAATGTTTAATTAGCTGTATGAACCATGTCCTTTTATAGCATGTGAAATGTAACCTGCAATTATTGTGGAGCTTTTCCCCCTGGGCCTCCACTGAAAACGGGCTCTTGGCCTAGTGAACTTCCCTGGTCATCAAACTTAGATAAAATAAAATTAAATAAATGAGGAACACAAACTTTGACTTTTGTGCTGCTTACTTACATTTCCAACCTTACATCTAACACTTTGCAGATCTAACCTGACACACCCAATGGAAGAAAGGCAGCCTACAGTGCTGTTGTGTTTTTCTTCTCCCAACCACTAATTATTCACAGTTGCAATACATAAAAAACATATGTCTACATCTCCTACACAGATCCGATTTTTTGGGGTTCAGCAATTCTAATGAGTTCACACCTCATCTGCATCCTCACCATGCTAACAACCCTGAATCTACACCATATTAAAAAACAACTGTGCTAGGCTAACTGATGGAGAGACTTGTTTATGTTGGGAAGACTGAAGATAATGCTATTACTTCAGGATATTATCAATACAGAGTACTGAACATCAGAAGGTATGCTTCCATTTGGTCAGCTACATACTGCACATGCTGGAATTTAAGAAAGATCTGAAGCTAAGGCTTTTACACTTTTATCTGTATACATTAAATAGAAGTGCACTGATGGCATGGGCATGTTTGCCAAGTCACTTCAGAGGTATACATGATTGCCAATATGTCAAAATGGAATGCTGCGTGATATGTACAAATGTTCCAGAACATTTCCTTCGATAGCACTTTTAGCATTTCAAAGATAGCTTGTTAGCAAAATGTGTCATTTTCCTGCTTTTTTTTTGGGGGGGGGGGGTGAGTTACTGCTATGGCACAAACAAGGACATGTTGCTCGTTACTCTCCTTGTTTTGCATCCTGCCTGTTCGTATTTCACATCTGTAGACTGTTGTGTGTTTCTACAGGGGGTAATACTGAGTGCCTACCTTTTCCGTTTTATCTGGAATCAACTATTTAGTACTTATGTGATACTTCTGTATATGATCCTTCTATCATCTTTTAGGAAACCTAGCAGTATGCCACTCAGGCACATCAATCCTTGGAGACCCCCTTCACTGATGCAGAGAACCAGGTCATAGTGGATGCCTTAAGGCAACATGTTTTTTTTTTTTTTTGCTGGAAACAGATGGGGAGATATAGCATGTAGGATACAAATTTGGCAAGACAGTTACTGATCTGAATGCCATAGGTGGCCACAGCAGGACATAAGAGCAGGTGCCACAGAGCATGATCACATCTGCACAGAGGAGAGCAGCTGCACTGGGCCGTGACCAGATGGGCACTGGGGGGAGGGCCTGCTAAGGAACCACCACAGGTGATCATTACAGTGGAAGTGTGGGCCCTCTGCCACCTGATGTCCATGAATCAGCAGACTCTGATGATGATCGCCATGCTATATCACAGTGCTTGGCTGTGTTCATGTAGACACTTAAAAAATTTCACCTGGAGGACCCCTATACACACACGTGCACGCAGACTACTCATTCTCTCTCACTGGCCATTTGTTGGTGCATGCAACTGTCTGCCTGCTTCTCTTTCTTACTCATACACACTCACTGAACTTTTTTGTCAGCCTAAGCTTCTGCTCCCACGCAACACCCTGTGCAAGTGATAACTGTGCCATATCCCCATTTTTAATCTTTTGAATTCAGGGATACATTAGCTTTGTGTCTGATGCTCAGGGTGCATAGCTATTTTAGTCCTTAGTATATCTACATTTGTGTTGTTTAACTGTTAATTGTATCTTTGACATCTACTGGCCTTGGAAAGTTAGACAGTTGAATGCATCAAAGTTTCCCAGCCTTATAGTGAATGATCTTGTGAGGGTTGTGAATTGAGAAACTGCAATGTGTATTACTTTCTAACTTCTCTATAATGATTTTCCAGTACAAACGTATGGTACTAAACTGACAGTATGCAGTGATCATCAGTACTTTTGAGAGGTATGACTGTGAATCTTTAATGCTAGAGGCCTTCTTCTTAGTAATGGGCACATACAAGTCAAATAAGTCACTGCTGTCACATGTTAAGGTACTTTCTGTACAAATCTCCTATCTTTTACTTGCTAACTGGACCAAGTAACGAAATACAAGGATATGCCACACATACATATTATTAAACAGTACTTTAGTTCAGGGCCGAATGTCGGATGCAAGCAGTACACAGCCAATACATGGGAAGGTAAAGATGGCACCAGTGTTACTATATGTATGTGAGTAGGAGGAAGGTTTTAGGCGCCCGGACGGTGAGTGAGTTTACTATGCATGGTCTCTTAGCCAATGTAAGGGCATACTGACCATGCATACATCTACCTACACCCACAGAAGCTGGTGGTTCCCCCTCTGACTCCATCTGCCTTTGGCTATGGTCACCGTAGTGCCATAGGTGCCCCTTAACGATCCTGCTGAAGCGGTTTCCTCAGGATTATGCTGTGTAGCATTTCACATGGACTATTTCTGTACATGTCCATGGACTACACTGCAGGGCTTCCCCCACATGTATACAGGCACCAGAACTACGACTTCAGCAGCCCACATACACACATATATATATATATATATATATTTATATGTATATATTTCTGGTTTGAGCATGTGCCTCATTATGGAGTTTTGTGGGTGTGTGCACATTTCTGATGGGTGTCATCACCCACAGTTCCAGTGCACGCCAGCATCCCCCAGTAAATGACCCCGGGGTATATCCCCCCCTAGCAGACATCTGGTACAGTTGGGAGATGTGCCAGATGCGAGTCGTGGCAACTGCCAGGGTAGCCAACACACCCAATTCAAGATTATTCCCTTGGCATCAAACATAACTTCGACAGGTGATAGAGTGGTAGCCCTTTCTGCTTATATACAGCCTACCCAGTTCTGCAGGTGTTGCCTTCATTTCTGTGTGTGCACAATATATGGCACCCAGTACTTCAGGGTAGTGTGATACACTGTAGAACTCCTGCATATTTCTGGTCATCTCCTCAGAACTACAGGGAAATATATGTGGTCATGTTACAGCATGGCATCCAAGAATTGGTGGAGGATTCTGGATGCTGATGCCTGTGAAACCCCTATCATGTCCCTTGTTGATGTCTGAACGGTACCTGTAGCTAGGATTCTAAGGGATGCACACACCTTAGTCTCTACTAGGATGGGTTACCTTTGGTTGGCTCTAGCTCTGAGTTGAGGACAGCAGAGGTCGCAGAGTTCTTGTAGTGTGTCCCTATCCACCCTGTAGCACACTACAATTTCCACATCATGTAGGTTGCAAAAACATAAATGGGGTCTGAAAAAACTCTTCTCAGCCTAGGCCTACTAGCAGCAGCAGAATTTGCTTCAGCCTGTAGCACATACAAATTAAAGCAACAGCAGCTCCTAACATTCTGTCTTTTTGCCTTTCTGTGGCTGTATTCTAATATGCAGGAAAAACCAGCAGACTCCGCACAGATGCTTTACAACTTGTTGAACAGCTCCACCATGTTGGAATGGCTGATTAATGTGCAATTCAGCTGCTTGTGCTGTAATTAGCATGCCTATACAAGCTGCTTACAGAATCTAAAATTGTCTGTGGCTATGTGAGACCATGTAGGCTTTATTGAATCCCCTTTACATTTATATAAAAAAATATATACATTTATTTGTACACACTGTGATGCTGAGGTAGTGTCATCTGTGCCAGAGAAAGTAGGGCAGTACATATGCCAGCATAGCTAGCTGGATATGTTATTTGACCATCATACTGATTTCTACAGATGTTTGAGTTAAAAATATATATTTGTGAAGTTACTTGCATTAAAAATGCATCAACAGTTAAGTCCTGCTGGACAGAAAGAATGTATGCATGAATATTAGGTTGTATTGTAACTGATCAAATGTTTATGTTGATCAGAGAACCCTGGAAGAATGAGAAGTTTGAAATTGTGTTATAGCTTTCAGGTGCTGACACAGATCTTAGCAAAGCTGTGTGTGTGTGTACTGTACCAAAGTCAGATGAACAGAGGGGATGTCATCCTCTAACTAGCATCTCATTTCTTTGGAACTCTCACAGCAGCACTTTGGAACCGGAGAGGAAAGACTTCTGACAAGCTATATATCTTACACATACACACAAAAAGAGAGGCATCATCATCACCCAAGAAAATTATTTTCCTGTGCCCCTGTTGAGCAGAGCCACAGAAGTGATCCCCAGGGTGAATTTCCTATTTCCCATCCAATCAAGATTTTTCTTGAAGAGTGCTAATGAGGAGCTTTGTTTGCCATAGATAGGTAGTCTGTTCCAGAGTATGGGAAGTCTCTGGGACAATTATCTATCCCACCAGCATGTTCTGCTTATTGTGGTGACAAGGTTTAGGTCCCTACAATGTGTAGCTCGGAGGGACTGGGATTTCTTTAAGTGGAGCATGTCCAACAGCTCTGGGTTTGACACAGCTTTGTATGTTAGGCAAAGATCGCCTCCGAGTAGGCGATATGTGATGGAGTAAAGCTGGAGTTTTTTCAGACGGTCTGCGTAGGACATCTGTTTGAGGCCAGTAATCCTGTTTGTGAGGTATTTCTGTGGCCTCTCCAGTTGTTGTAGAGGTCTTGTGAGGTACATAACAAAAGGGGCGCTGTACTCTATAATGGGTCTAATGAGTGATGAGTAGAGGGGAACAATGACCTCTTTTTTTGGATGAAAAACATTTTGTGATGAGGTGTGCCACGTAGAAGGATTTCCTGATCACTGTGGCGATGTGATCATCAAAAGAGACTACTGTCCACCTGTGTCCCAAAGTCTCTTATCACACTTTTGTTGTTAAGCAGACTACCACCTATGTGGTAGTTCATGGGTACAGAGTTTTTACAAAAGGGAATGACAATGCACTTTTTGGCACTGAGCTTCAGGCCATGGCTTTGACACCAGGCATCTGTCTCAGTGAGGCCCTTTTGTAGGATGTCCACATCGTTAGGAGTTCCGATTATGGCTCCCAGTTTGCAGCCATCTGCGTTTAGCCAAAGACCTTCTTGTGTTTGGTATCTACTTCTCTGAAGTACAGGCTAACCGGAAAGGACCCAGGACTGACCCTTGTGTACTCCACTTGTCACTGGTCTGAAGTCGGATTTGGAGTCTGCTACTTTCACAGTGTGGGTTCTGTCCGTGAGCCAGTTGGCAACCTATCTTGTAACATAGGGATTTATACCTAGTTCAGTGAGTTTATCTATAATTCCAGAGTGGGGAATGGTGTCGAAAGCCTTGCGAGATCTAGATAGGCTGTGTGAACCACCTTACCCTCAAATATGGCTTTGGTGACTGCTTCAAAGAAGTCTATCAGGTTTAGGAGACATGATCTGCCTTTTACAAACCCGAACTGGGTGGGGTCCAGAGTTTGGAGATTACCAATGTCTTTGTTTATGAGTTCCATGATTATATGTTCAATGGCCTTGCAGACCAGGCTAGTCAGGCTAATGGGGCAGAAGTTCCTGGGGTCCGTCGTGGCTCCCCCTTTGTGGAGTGGGATAACCGTCGCAGTACGCCATTCAGTGGGCACAAAGCCTGAGGTGAGGCTATGATTGAACATGGTACTTAGGTGGGGTGCCAGTGCATTCTGTAGTTTGTGTAGAACGCAGCCTGGGATATTGTCAGGTCCCATGGATGCTGTGTTCTTGGCTTTGGAGTGTGTGTTTTTTACCTGTGCAGCCGTGATTACAGGAACTTTGCATTCTTCGGTATAGAGATGGGTCCTCTAGGGGGTGAGAGGGGGGTAAAGTTAGCACTGAACCTATCTGCCCGGATGTTTGCAATATCAGTTGGTTCTGTATATTTAGTGCCATTGTGCTGTAACTCCGAGCAGATCCGAGTGTTGCCATTGAGATTCTTGACATAGCTATAGAATGCTTTGTGGTTGTCTTTACAGTCAAGTGGCAATTTTGTTTTCGTAATTAGCTTTGGTGGATTTTATGAGGGATCTCAGCTTCTTACTGAGGCTAA